>NC_090250.1:583191-590691 GCF_037325665.1 Littorina saxatilis | reverse complement strand
CCCGAACGTTTTTTTCATTTTTTTGATAAATGTCTTTGATGACGTCATATCCGGCTTTTCGTGAAAGTTGAGGCGGCACTGTCACGCCCTCATTTTTCAACCAAATTGGTTCAAATTTTGGTCAAGTAATCTTCGACGAAGCCCGGGGTTCGGTATTGCATTTCAGCTTGGTGGCTTAAAAATTAATTAATGACTTTGGTCATTAAAAATCGGAAAATTGTAAAAAAAAATAAAAATTTATAAAACGATCCAAATTTACGTTTATCTTATTCTCCATCATTTGCTGATTCCAAAAACATATAAATATGTTATATTTGGATTAAAAACAAGCTCTGAAAATTAAATATATAAAAATTATTATCAAAATTAAATTGTCCAAATCAATTTAAAAACACTTTCAGCTTATTCCTTGTCGGTTCCTGATTCCAAAAACATATAGATATGATATGTTTGGATTAAAAACACGCTCAGAAAGTTAAAACAAAGAGAGGTACAGAAAAGCGTGCTATCCTTCTTAGCGCAACTACTACCCCGCTCTTCTTGTCAATTTCACTGCCTTTGCCATGAGCGGTGGACTGACGATGCTACGAGTATACGGTCTTGCTGAAAAATGGCAGCTACTTGACTAAATATTGTATTTTCGCCTTACGCGACTTGTTGTGTTTGCTATATTCGCCCGAACATAGGATAAACTGAACAAACAATCTTCACTGTCGTGTATGTCATCAGCACATACTGTTTGCGAGCAGTTGTTATTACTTTGGACTGTGAAGAACAGTTTCAGAAATTGTAATTGGTTGTCGATGCTACGTCTATAAACTAATGAGAACAACGAAACAAAAACGTTATTCGTTTTAAAACTTTGATATAGAAATTCTGTTGTTGAAAATGATAAAAGATACGCCGGCTCATCACATGTAATTATTACACACAAAAAAAACACACACACACACACACACACACACACACACACACACACACATCACACACATATAATTATACACACACACACACATACTCACACACACATACACACATAGAGAGAGACACGCTTCAGACACACACACACACACACACACACACACACACACACACACACACACACACACACACACACACACACACACACACACATACACACACACCTGCAAACACAGAAACGAACACGCACTCACAACCACGCACAAAGAATGAAAGATTCTTGGCAAGCATAGTGACCGAGACTTGTAATAGGTGGAACGTCTTGGACCAGAAACATGGACTTTCTTTTACGTGTTCCGTGACGTTATTGTAGGTTTGACGTCATAATGACACAGGAGCAAAAGAAAAAGACGAAGGACACGAGGGGAAGCAAACTCATTTGTTTTAGGGGATCATGAAAACAGGGGGAGGTAAGGCCCGTGCATTGATCGGTGTCGGATCCCTTTAAACACACAGTATATATACGCGGCAAAACAGAAACTCATCGATTACCTTGGTAACGTCTCACTGGTCACAGAGTTTTCGTGGCGTTTTATTTGCATCTGATGTTAGTGTAGTTTAACGATCTTTTAAAGACACATACCTTGCACCCCGTGTACACATACATGTAAAACACCAGAGATCTGTCCGGGTCTTTACAATACATGCACGCCACGTACACACGCTCGCACGCACGCAAGCACACGCACGCATACACACACACATACACACACTCAGTCCCACGCACACGCAAGCACACGCACGCACACACACACACACACACACACACACACACACACACACACACACACACACGCACACACACCCCACTACCAAAACAATCCAGCCAAGACTGGGCATTTGTTAGGTGGAAGAAGGCTTTCCCTCCACATATATATTAGTTATGGTTTGCAAGAAGGTTTACGCAGGGAAGAGAGGGTATCTTCAAACAATATTCCGATCCCGCATAGCCATATCGGTTGAAAGGACGTTATAAAATAATTCCAAAAGAACAATCAAACAATATTCATCTGTTGTTGAAATCAAGGGGAAAATGAAACAGCTTGGCATGGACCAAATGTTGCCCGATTTATGGCCTGTCTCACGCAGTAGGTGGGGGAACATTGATCGATCGTTTGATTACATCTTACTTCAGTTCTATTATGAGGGAGGAAAAGAACACATTTTTAGAATTTTGTGAAGCTTATATTTTAAGGCACATATTATACTCTTGGAGTTTGTTGGCTTGATTTTCATTTACAGTATAAACAAAAAACTATTACGTAGATAAACACATACGCTAGCGCACGCACGAACGCACACACAAGCACGCACGCACGCACGCACAAACAAACAAAGAAAGAAAGAAAGAAAGAAAGAAACAAACAAACAAACACACACACACACACACACACACACACACACACACACACGCGCACTAACACTAACACACACACTTACTAACACACATCAACACACACACAAACAGTTTCCCTTTAATTCTATGTTGTTGATTAGTGTTTCTTATTTGTTTTGTTTTTATATCAAATTTTCTCTTTGTTTCACTGTTTTAATTACTCGTGCTTGCGTGTTTTTACATTTAGTCAAGTTTTGAAAAAATGTTTTAACGTAGAGGGGGGAATCGAGACGAGGGTCGCGGTGTATGTGTGTGTGTGTGTGTCTGTGTGTCTGTCTGTCTGTGTGTGTGTGTAGAGCGATTCAGACTAAACTACTGGACCGATCTTTATGAAATTTGACATGAGAGTTCCTGGGTATGATATCCTCAGAGGTTTTTTTCCTTTTTTTGATAAATGTCTTTGATGACGTTATATCCGGCTTTTCGTGAAAGTTGAGGCGGCACTGTAGCGGCCCTTATATGTGTTCGAATTGTGCACTTCATGTAACAAACACCAAAATTGGCAGAGACAGGCAGTTTTATGTATTTATCAAACTCTGATACAGGGCCATCGTGAAAAATTAGTTTAAAGGTGTTTTTTAATACAATTTCAAAATGGCCGCCACATGTAATTTAGCAAAATTATTAATTTATGTTCAGTTGATGCTACAAGCACCAAATTTGGCAGGGAGGTACAGTTTTATGTACTTGTCAAGGTCTGATACAGGGCCACCAAAATAAATTTGTTTAAAAGATTATTTCAATGCAATGTTCAAAATGGCTGCCACAAAAAAAGTCTAAAATTGTAGATTTGCCTTCATGCAGTGCAACAACCCTCAAAATTGGCAGAGATGCACATTTTTCTGAACTTATTAAGTTCTGATACAGAGCCACTTAAAATATGAATATTTGTTGGTTATTTAAAGCATAATTTCAAAATGACAACCACTGGAATACATGCAAACGCACATGCTGGAACGTAACTGAAGGAACACAAGAAGTTTAGAGCAATGTAGCTTGATTTACCTAGTGTTGGGGGTTGTTAGCAGATGCACACACACAGTTGCAGAGGGCCTCTCTTTGCCCTTGCCAAACAAATTCAGTGGAGGCATCCTGATTTGTATGGAGAAAGCAGAATGACCATCGTTTTGGGAGGACTTCACACCGAGATGGCTTTTTTGAAGGCCCTTGGAAGTCTCCTGCGTGACAGTGGCTGGACAGACGTCCTTGTACAGGCTGGTGTGACTACAGTTGGTACTGCAGACTCCTTCTTGTCAGCTGCTCATGTCACCAAGACTCGGCATGCTCATCAGCTTACAGTATGTGCCCTCTACCAACTGATGAATGCTGCCTATGAGCAATATCGTCTCTCATGCCAAGCTCTTGGGGAGAAGATCATGCCTGTGGATGAGTGGAAAGTCGTCATGACAGAGAACAGTCCAACGTTTCACTTCTGGGCTTTGATCATGCAATTAGAAGTTCTTGTGCTTGCTTTTCTGTCTTCCGTGAGAAGTGGTGACTTCATGTTGTATCAGCAGTACATCGCGAAAATGGTGCCAGTGTTCTTTGCATTAGACCAGCATAACTATGCAAGGTAGATGTCTGTGCATGTGAATGACATGAAAAAAATCAGTGCCATTGAGTCTGTTAGCCATGAATTCCAACAAGGCCACTTTATCCTGCAAAAGACTGGAAGGCCATTTTCAAGACTGGCACTGGATCATGCACATGAACAGAATAATGCGATTGTGAAAGGTGATGGTGGGGCCGTTGGCTTGACAGGTAATCCAGCTGCTTTGGGACGGTGGATGGTCAGTGGCCCTGAAGTTGCACGCGTCATCCAGGAATTTTGTTTGTTTGTTTGTTTATTTGTTGCTTAACGTCCAGCCGACTACGCAGAGCCATATCAGGACGAGGAAGGGGGGGATGAAGGGGGCCACTTGTCAAGCGATTCCTGTTTACAAATGCACTAACCCATTACTTGTGTCCCAGCAGGCTTCAGTAAAACTAAATTAATACCTACTGGAAGATTACCAGTTTCCAGTATGTTAAAATAGGCTTAACCTATCTACTGCTGGACTTACATCAGAACACTAACAGATTAAACTATACATGAATCGAGAGACAAGCGGCAAGAGAAGAGATTTTTGGAAAAAATACAGGTGAATGAGCAAGAAGGCACAAAAAAAAGAAAAGAATTCATGAAGAAAAAGAGAGCATGACAGGAAAGAGGAACCAAAAATCTACCTAACAGCAAACTAGAAAGCTCCTGCGGTTCCAAAAACAGGAGGGGCCTTTAATTTCATAACCGCAGTGCCCCACTGCGGGAATCCAGGAATTTCAACGGACCCTTAGCCCTCCTGAGAAAGACTCGGAGAAACCTGGCCATCATGAGCAAAGCTTGGCCTTCCAAGTGGATTTTGCTGACAACGTCACAAAAATCATTGATGTCATAAAGGAGGCGGGAAACCCTTTTGCTGAGCGAACATGCAATTTCCTCACTCTTCAGAGCACTGAGATCATCAGTGCTGCGACGCATGAGGCCATGAAATCCATGTTGACGACCGGGATGCAGCAGTACACATCATTTGTGGAAGATAGGCTCAAGACAAAGACCAAGAAATTCTCTGACCCTATCAAGCGCAACAACATGGTCCTTATTGCTGGCACAAAGCGGAAGAAGAAAGGCACTGGAACTTGCAAACTTTCCATCCTTATAAAGAACAACAGTCTCTTTTCCAGGCTCTATATTGCATGCCAGACCCGCCCAGGAGGACTCGACGACTTCTTCCAGCATGAAAATCACAGTACCCCTCCATCACTTTCCTCTGAAGGACAAATAAGGCCGGGATTGAAATCACGCCTGATGGAATCCCTGGAGCAATTGTCACCGCCTGAAGCAGTGCGTTCTGATGCAGATGTTCTGATTTTGGATGGCGCTGCAATCGTGCACATGATTCGGCCTGGGGCAGCAAAGACATTTCGTGCATATTCAGAGGATGTGTTTTGGCCGCACATCACCCTCTTGCTGCAAACAGTTTCCCGCCTGGATGTGATATGGGATATGTACAGGACAGACAGCCTGAAGAAGACTGCACGGGAGGTGAGGGGCAAGGGAAAGAGAAAGCGTGTCACACCAACAGGCGCCATACCACCAACTGGCACACATTCCTCAGGGTAGATGACAACAAAACGGAGCTCTTTAAGTACCTGGCAGAGTGTCTCCTGCGAATTCCCACTGAGAAGACCATTGTCACCACCCAGGGTTCTATTGCCATTTACAATGTCCCTGTTGAGCTTAGTGCACTGTCTCATTGCACCCATGAGGAAGCGGACAGTAGGATAATGACACACCTAGTGGATGCAGCAAAGGACAGCAAACACATCTTGATTCGCACCACCGACACAGATGTTGTTGTCCTCGCCGTCGCCTCTGCATCACGCTATCCTGACCACGAAATTTGGGTGGCGATGGGTGTTGGCAAAGACTTCCGGCACATTCCTGCTCACCTTATTGCCAGGAACCTTGGTCCCACCAGATCATCCTGCCTTTCTCTTTTCCACAGTTTTACTGGGTGCGACACTGTGTCATTTTTCAATGGCATCAGTAAGAAGAAGGCTTGAGAGGTGTGGAGTGTGTTCGATGATGTGACTGAAACTTTCCTTCGGCTGTCAACGCCTCCGTGTACCTTGACACCTGATGACAGAGCTGTGTTGGAGAGGTTTGTTGTGCTCCTCTACGACAAAGCTAGTAACTGCCTGGATGTCAACAGCGCCAGAAGACATCTCTTCATCAAGAAAACCAGGCAGATTGAAAACATTCCACCAACAAGCGATGCTCTGCTACAGCATATCAAAAGGGCAGTCTATCAAGGCAGCTACATTTGGGGCCAGGCAGAAAATCCCACACCTGCATTGCCTAATCCTTCTGAATGGGGTTGCAAAAACAATGACGGAGAGTGGCAACCCCTTCGGACCATCAGCCCTGAAGCATCTACAGCATGCCGCGAGCTTCTCAAGTGTGCCTGCAAGAAGTCATGCAGAACCCAACGCTGCAATTGCTGCAAAGCCGGACTACGGTGTACTGCCCTCTGCAACTGTGTGTGTGCATCTGCTAACAACCCCCAACACCAGGTAAATCAAGCTACATTGCTCTAAACTTCTTGTGTTCCTTCAGTTACGTTCCAGCATGTGCGTTTGCATGTATTCCCGTGGTTGTCATTTTGAAATTATGCTTTAAATAACCAACAAAATATTCATATTTTAAGTGGCTCTGTATCAGAACTTAATAAGTTCAGAAAACTGTGCATCTCGGCCAATTTTGAGGGTTGTTGCACTACATGAACGCAAATCTACAATTTTAGACTTTTTTTGTGGCAGCCATTTTGAACATTGCATTAAAATAATCTTTTAAACAAATTTATTTTGGTGGCCCTGTATCAGACCTTGACAAGTACATAAAACTGTACGTACCTCCCTGCCAAATTTGGTGCTTGTAGCATCAACTGAACATAAATTAATAATTTTGCTAAATTACATGTGGCGGCCATTTTGAAATTGTATTAAAAAACACCTTTAAACTAATTTTTCACGATGGCCCTGTATCAGAGTTTGATAAATACATAAAACTGCCTGTCTCTGCCAATTTTGGTGTTTGTTGCATGGAGTGCACAATGAGGCTGTTTTGTGTAACGTACAAGGGCCGCTAAAAGTCATTAATCAATTTTTAAGCCACCAAGCTGAAATACAATACCGAAGTCCGCGCTTCGTCGGAGATTACTTGACCAAAATTTCAACCAATTTGGTTGAAAAATGAGAGCGTGACATTAAAAATCTGAAAATTGTAAAAAAACAATTTTTTTTATAAAACGATCCAAATTTACGTTCATCTTATTTTCCATCATTTTCTGATTCCAAAAACATATAAATATGTTTTATTTGGATTAAAAACAAGCTCTGAAAATTAAAAATATAAAAATTATGATCAAAATTAAATTTTCGAAATCAATTTAAAAACACTTTCATCTTATTCCTGGTCGGTTCCTGATTCCAAAAACATATAGATATGATATGTTTGGATTAAAAACACGCTCTGTACGAAGAGAGGTACAGAAAAGCGTGCTATCCTTCTCAGCGCAACTACC
>NC_090250.1:533191-575691 GCF_037325665.1 Littorina saxatilis | reverse complement strand
ATTTGCATGCGCAGAGTAACAAATTGGAGGGGAGTAATCATGTATGGACAATTACAAAAAAAGTGTTACCGTTGTTATCTCCCTTGTAACACTCTTGGCAAAAGATAGCAGATTAAAAAAAAAATTGAGAACAAGAAACTAAGTCCATCTCACGATGAACACGAGCCGAAATCATATGCACTCGACTTATGAAATAGAAAGATCAAATACGACGAAGAGAAGAAAAAGTTGATTGAAGAAGATACATCATGTCTGTTCTGAATCGGTTGTCTTTGTTGTATACACTCTATTTCGTAGGTACATAGATAATATTATTTTAGTTTGTCTTGGATGATTAAAACCATTGTTTCCTTTCGGAAATAACCAGGGAAAAGCTATTTCCTCTCCCAGTTCAATTTCATATATATAGGCTATACTCACAGGAGAATGTATAGATCTGTGACCATGCAATGTTGACAATACATCTTCATCTTGATTAGACTTTGAGTTTGACTGAAATGCTGAGTTATCAACAGGAACCATGACTTCGTGCTGTGTTTCTTCAAAGTTGTTTTCAAAATCGGTATCATGACTACCATCATGTAACGTGTTCAGTCTACTACCAGCCAAGTCCAAGTCCAAGTCTCTGTATGTTGCACTGTTTAGCTTTAACCATTGTAATGCTCTGTTTAAATGGTGAGACTTTGTGTTTGGCCATAACCTTAGTATGTTCATTTTCATAACAACCAGATATTTGATCACTTTCTTGTGGATCAAGAGGAAGTTGATTAAGAATATCAGAGACATTAACAGGCAAATGCAGAACATTTCCACGCTCACAAAACTGACCACCAGGCAATACACAAAGAGTAAGAAAAATCTGAAGCTTACAAATTAATTTTCTTTCAGAAAATGTCAAACATCTGAGAACTTCTGGAATAGGATGAAGTTGTAAATCATTTCCATGAAAACTAGCAGGCACTTTCCCTTTTGACAGGTAGTTTTTGCATGTACAGCAAAACACGGCCTTTTCTACAAATCCTAAAGACTGTCGGAAACTTCGCATGCTCTCTTGTGAACGCCATGTGAAACATTGATTCTGAAACAAAAATCTATGGCATGAATGACAATGGAAAGACGGTCTCTCTCTGATTCCAAGTTCATAATGACAGTTATGAAGTGCTGAATTTAGAAAATCTGTAGATGAATTAAAATCATTTGAATGTTGGCTTGTTGAAACTTCATAACAAACAGCCACCTCGTCTATATCATTATCTGAAAGAATGCAAACTTCCTTTGAAACACCAACATTTGTATGGAAAACTTCTGTTTCTGTCATCTTTGATTTCATTTGACAACTTGGACTGATGGCATCTTCCAGAGATATATCCATTACTTTCAACTTGCGCCTCTTTGTACGTCTTTGCTGAACAGAAAAATAGCTGTGTTCTTGAGAAATCAAACCGTGTTTGCGTTTTTTAGAATTTGTCTTAGACTTTTGACTTGAAATGTTACTATGGGCTTCAGATAGTTTCACAAATTGAAAGCGTTGGTGAACATTAAGATCATTTGCTGAACAACTGTTTGATGCAGGTATTCATCGTCTGCTGTTCGAGTCAAAAGTTGAAAGCAAAGTAATTCCTGTAAGCCTGCTACTTATCTTTTTTCACTTGCATACACATGATACACCCCCCCCCCCCCCCTGCGTGCATGGAGTGTTTTGAATTTGTATGTATATATATGGCTTTTTCTCGTTCCGTTGCTTTGTCATGTTTTTTTTTCTCTTGAGTTTTGAGTATTGTTTGCATGGAGTTCGGTATTAATTTTGCTTGTATGGTTTTGCTTGTATGACTTTGTTTTGTCTTTACCCTGTTTGCTTGGTCTTGCGTGCTTGGAGTGTGTTAAGCTTTTGTGTTTGCTTGCATGGAGTATGCTGAGTATGCTATGTTATGTAGATTGTGGGTCTTGTTCATTGTGTATGGTTTTATTATTAGTTATGTTAATTCTAGTTATTGTAAAGCGCATTGAGCATATACATGATTATGCGCTATAGCAAATGTCCATTATTATTATTATTATTATTTATAAAAAGAAACGTTTGATACTTTTACCAAACAGTTAGTATAATGCACGCTCTACCTGTATTCGTCTTTAAATTCTGCAAGACTGAAGCGAAAGAGGTCTGTCTCAGTTTTGTGGTCAGTTTGTTGTGTACATTTACACACGCACAACGAACAACACATGCACAGGCCCGGGGGAAGCTCTCCTTTCTTATGTCCGACCATAGATGTATACATGTAGTTTACATGTTTATTAGTCATCTATGTGATTGATTACGTGTATGATATGACGGAGAGTCGCATCGGTTCATGCAGTGAACCCAACCGTGGCTGTCGTTTGAAGTAGCCTACTTCTTTATAAAGATTCATTTACATTCTACTTCTGACCAAGGCATGTTTGGTACCTACTGAATCCTTGTTGCGTGTAGTTTTACGTGGCACGTTGCCCAAAGTTGTATTCTTGAGGAGCATAAAATAAAACGTGTTACAAAGTTATCTCAAAACTCTGCAGTGACTGCTCGCGCAGCAGGTCAGCTAATTATAGCACGCAGCCTCCACAGACAGCTCCCGAGCCGAGACCATATGACTCGCCGCTCCTGCGGCTCGTCAAAAATCTAAGCTCTGTTTGATTTACAGAAGAATAAAGATCGTTATTTTCCTGAATTTGAGTTAACTGCAACTATTCTGTCAGTTAAATGGTTAACGCATGCAGCTGTTTTCTACTGCATAGTGTTCTAATACTGGGATTTGGAAAATGGCCGGGTTGGGTAGCCAGACGGCGGGCTCTGACAAGTTAGGCTACTCATAGATATAGGCTACACATCTATGGGCTACTCTAGCCGCCGAGTTATATAAATTTATTAGATGTATGTGTGACCAAGTGATTCCAGCCGTTGCCCTCTGTCTTTGTCTGCCTCTGTGCCAGTGTGTCTGCTGCTGTGCCTGCATGTGTCTGCCTCTGTGTCTGTGTGTCTGCTGCTGTACCCTTGCCGGCGGCCTGTGCCCATATTTAGTGCCTGCATCGGAGCCTATGCCTGTGCCCACAGAGAATATTCTATAAGAGGCGGCAACACTGATTAGCCCCAGACAGCATTACAGTCTAGGCGCAGTCCTAGCACGCGCCATCGCAGTCTTCGCACGTGGCAGTAGGAGGAGGGGCTTAGCTAGCCGTTTGTGCAGTAACCATGTCGGTATCAATTAAGCTCCACCGCGGCTTCGTGTTATTTTGACCTGCCATGGCTGCGGTCAAGAACTTTCCCACCGTCGGTAGCAGACTATCAAGTTTCCAAACGCTGACAACTCCGAAGACTCTGTGGAGAGAATTTCTCTCTGTGTAGGGCTGCAGAGGTTTGATGTAGGCTACAGATTTCCCTGTGTCACTGCTCAAACCAGGCCCGTTTTTTATATTTAGTCAAGTTTTGACTAAATATTTTAACATCGAGGGGGAATCGAAACGAGGGTCGTGGTGTATGTGCGTGTGTGCGTGTGTGCGTGTGTGTGTGTGTGTGTGTAGAGCGATTCAGACTAAACTACTGGACCGATCTTTATGAAATTTGACATGAGAGGTCCTGGGTATGAAATCCCCGAATTTTTTTTTTCATTTTTTTTGATAAATGTCGTTGATGACGTCATATCCGGCTTTTCGTGAAAGTTGAGGCGGCACTGTCACGCCCTCATTTTTCAACCAAATTGGTTGAAATTTTGGTCAAGTAATCTTCGACGAAGCCCGGACTTCGGTATTGCATTTCAGCGTGGTGGCTTAAAAATTAATTGATGACTTTGGTCATTAAAAATCTGAAAATTGTAAAAAAGATATTTTTTTTATAAAACGATCCCAATTTACATTCATCTTATTCTCCATCATTTGCTGATTCCAAAAACATATAAATATGTTATATGTTATATTTGGATTAAATACAAGCTCTGACAATTAAATATATAAAAATTATTAACAAAATTGGAAAGTTAATTTCAATAATTTAAAAACAGATTTGATGACCTTTTCTGGAAATAGAATGCCTGAAACCCTTCCTCTTGTATTTGATGGAACAATTCTGAGAGAAAACCACGTTCACAAACATCTTGGTGTACTGATTCAGAGCGACTGCAAATGGGAATCACATGTTCAGTCAATTATATCTAAAGTACGTGTTCTTCTCTCATGTTTTCGGTCCTATAAGTATCGCCTTAGCCGAAAGGCACTTGAACTTATGTATAAATCTTTTATTATTCCCCATTTTGATTTTTCTGACGTCATTTGGGATAACTGTTCTGACAGATTAGCTACTTTATTAGAAAACTTGCATCTTGATGCCATAAGAACCATTATAGGTGCAGTTCGTGGCACGAGTCACCAAAAATTGTACGATGAATCAGGATTTACAACACTGAAGGAGAGGCGAAAAAGACACAAATTGATTTTGTATTTCAAATTAGTTAATGCACGCGTGCCACCATACTTACTAGAACGTCTGCCTCCTCTCGTTGCTTCTGTGAACCCTTACCATAGACGAAGACCACTTGACAGACAGACTCCCCACTCTCGAACTGAATTGTATAAAAAGTCATTTTTTCTGTCTTCGACTTCCCTGTGGAATGAGCTTCCAGATACTGTAAAACAACTTGATTCTATTGGGTTATTTAAAAAACGTATTAGTTCTGATGATTCTGTTGTTCCCTCGTATAGATACACATCTGATCGAAAATCAGAAATTATCCATTGCAAATTGAGATTGAGGATCAGCAATCTAAATAGTGATCTATTTGACAGACATTTAATTCCCGACCCGTCATGCACTTGTGGTTATCCTGTTGAAAATGCGGAGCACTATATTTTTCATTGCCCCTTATCTCTTCAAATACGTGAAGTCACCTTGTCAACACTGCCCAACTATGATTTGCTAACCGCTGATGATTTTCTGTATGGCAATAGAGACAAGTCAGACAGCGAAAATGCATTGATATTTGACCAGTTATTCAGGTTTATCTTATTAAGCAAACGTTTTGAATAATGAATGCATTTATCTCATCCATGTTCGAAACGACCATGTGCAGTACTGTTTACATTTCCTTGTTCTGGTAGTATTATATTTTCAACCATGTGGAAGTCATTGTATGCGTGTGTGTGCGAGTGAGTGTGCGAGCGCGTGTGAGTACTGTTGTTAGTTTATCATTGGTTTTTTTTTCCTTTGTTTTTTTTTCCTTTTATTGTTACATGCTTGTCTACCATAATTTACCATTATCATTTTGACATTATTTCAAATTTGTTATATTAAAATCGTCCGCCAAATTTCATTTGCTTTTAAGAGTACGCTTATAAGCCTAGCTTGTTGTGCTCCATGTTCCTTATTTCATGTATGCGGTAATAGTACCAATGGAATTTATTGAATAAACTTGTTTAAACCAAAATTAAATTTCCGAAATCGATTTTAAAACAATTCCATCTTCTTCCTTGTCGGTTCCTGATTCCAAAAACATATAGATATGATATGTTTGGATTAAAAACACGCTCAGAAAGTTAAAACAAAGAGAGGTACAGAAAAGCGTGCTATCCTTCTTAGCGCAACTACTACCCCGCTCTTCTTGTCAATTTCACTGCCTTTGCCATGAGCGGTGGACTGACGATGCTACGAGTATACGGTCTTGCTGAAAAATGGCATTGCGTTCAGTTTCATTCTGTGAGTTCGACAGCTACTTGACTAAATATTGTATTTTCACCTTACGCGACTTGTTTTAAACTTCGAGCACAGAAAGACTGATCAAAGTTTACTCAGCTGAAAGGTTGAAAGATACATATCTGACCAAGTGCAGGCTTTCTGAACTTTTTGAATCATTATGACTTATGCTCAGCAATAACAGACACATACACACACACACACACACACACACACACACACACACACACACACACACACACACACACAGTCACACATATATATTCAATGTTTTCCTTACACACTGGGTGTAAATGAGAATTCATACATATATCTCAGCAACTTTTCAGTAAATGCGATACATGCAGATACACACACGAAATCAGCGGCAGCATGAACGAAAAGCCGAATTTCGATCACAATTTCGAAGTTCCTTTTTCACGACAGACAGATAACTACAGCCTTTACTTGTATGTAGATTGATGTTTTTCCTTTTTATATTCCTTTTAAAATTGATAAATATTTTTAAACCTTTCTCGGAACAGCTTTCGCAATTCATGTCCACCCACAGGCGCCGGACTATTCTGAATAACAGCGACTGCTCAAAGAACAACACCTTAAAAAAAAACATGGCTTTAATTTAAATGTAGCAGCATTAACACTAAATGTTTGTTATAATGCAGTAAAACTATTACATATCTGATTATTCTTGTTCACCTATTTCGTCTCCTCTACCCCCGTGTATTGTATGTGCCTCTTGTTTTATCAGTTATGGACTGGGCAGAGCTGCGACTTCGGCTCTCAGTGTCAAATTTCCGAAGGCCGAGGGAGGTGTTTAACTAACCGTATCAGCACGCGCGCTTATCGTGCATTCCGAACGCGTGTTCTGGAGTGACTGACAGGGGCTCAAGTTCTCCCTTCCTTAAAAATAAGGGAGTCTGGACTGGACCGCGTCTGAACTGAGTAGGTAAACGTTAATTTAAGTAATGGCTATTACTTTTCTCATCTGGTTTTAACGTTAATATAACGTTTACCGCTAACGTTAAAATAACCCGTTAAAAACAAACCAACAATAACACGTTTTTATTAGTGTTAACTTAAGTTTTACGTTAACCGACCGCAAACATAAAAATAATCAAAATAAAACCAAAACAAAACCATAATATAACGGTTATATTAACGTTAATTCAACGTGTGTTACAAAAACAAATTATATATATAAAGAAAGAAATATAATATATAATTATATACAAAAAATACATAGTTTCTTAAAGTCTGTTGAGGATAAATAGCGGCTACTTATCTGTTTTAAAACATAGCCTAGGTGATTTATTCAGAATGACTGAAGAAGTACACTCCACGGTCTTTGCTTTGACCAGAGGCATAGAATGCTTTGAGGCTGAACGTCATAGACCATTTATTTGGTCTATGGACTGAATAAGCGGTTCACTGAGTTGACTGAGTTGAGTCACGCCTCAGTGTAACTTCAAAGTCACTGACGAGTCCCGGCCTGGCTTAGCGGCAGTCAGGTCTAGCACGGCACAAGACACGCCAGTCAAGACAGGACATGACACGACAAAATGTAAAGATGAAGTATAGGCTACCGTCACAACATCTCAGTTTTGTAGGAAATGGGGTCAGTCGGTCAGAGAGAGAGAATGAAAGCGGTCAAATCAATCTGGCAAATCAAATCGAGTCAAATTTTTATTTTAGGAGGGTTGTAGCCGCATAAGCAAACTTTTTTTTCTCCAACCAACCCTTGCATAAAGAGGGAACTATAATAACATAATTGTATACACGTACATTTAATTTAAAAAAAAAAAACCCACCCCAGAAGTAGTAGGTATCGCGCACGAACCGGACCCTACGCAGGGCCGCAGGGCCCGCAAGGATAGGGACCATAAGGTGATAGGTTAAGGTGCCTGTGTTTAAGTAGTGATAAGGAGGGATTGCGTTTAAACGGTTTATTGCGTTTTATATTTTGTCATGTGATTTCATGTGCCTGTACCTGTTGCTCGGTACTAATGACCACTCCAGCTGGGGTAAGCACCAATAAAAAGCAGTAATTCCCCCATTTTCTCCGCGCTTCGCGGAGCCCTCTCTCTTTAATAGCTATGTAGTTTGGTGCCCTGTCAGGGGAGGTGTCAGGATAAGGTAATAAAAATGGTATCTCTACTCTTTGCGGAGCCCCTTCGCCGATAAAACCACCAGAGGTGGCCAGCGGGTAGAGAAGTTTAATAGGAGGTGATTTGTCTACCCCGAGGGATGATTAGGGTTTAATGCTTAGATTAGTGCTAGACAAATGGTGTGGGGTGGGTGTGGAAGTTAGCTCGACTGATGAGAGGGATGGGAGCTGATGTACACATATAACAAAAGTTTTAACAAGTAGACTCAGATTGTTGTTTTTTATGTGGGTGTTATAAACATCGGAGGTACATTTTACACCGAACACGAGTTGTTCTACAGTCAGTCATACATAATGTTAGGTTAGAGACTGATCACGTCTGAGCATTGCACCACAGAGATGCAAGACCTAAACATGTTAGAACTTGTTGATTGGTCAGCACTAAAAATAGAAACGGTTGTTCTACGTACAAGGTTTTGATAGGTACACCAGATAAGATAGGTATTATTTTGTTTTTGATATTTATTTTCTTCGTTGTTGCGGTGTTTAATTTTTTTAAATTTTGTTGTTGATAGACTATGTAAGAGGTAGGGTTATATGTGTGGTGGGAATAAAATGTAAGTGCAAACACACACACACACACACACACACCTCCGATCACACACCTCCGATCACACACACACACACACACACACACACACACACACACACACACACACACACACACACACACACACACACACACAAACACATGCGCGCGCGTTTACACAAGTACTTCCAAACAAGAAGGTAAAAAAGTCAGACGTAAAGAGTAACAAAACAATACATAAAACTACTCACGGTAGCATTCAAGAGTTATACAGACACATAGTTATTAACTTTTCCAATATGATCATTTTATTATAAAAGTGACAGCAGTCTTTTGAATATTAAAAATATTAAAAAAATTAACATTTTGCATACACATACATTAAACAAACAAAAAATCCAAATCATGATTGTCAATTTAAAGGAACGAGGTGGTCCCCGGATTAGTTGTCAACTTCATAACCACTTCTTGGTGTCACAGGAAGAGGATTTACGGTTGTGGCAGGACAGTAAGCTGGACATGTGGAATACAGGGGTCGCTGTAGCTGCTGAGGGTATTCCTCGCTTTGTGTCGAAGCCGTGGCTGTGGTTGATGGTGTTGAACAGTAGTAGTCTGACAGCGGACACTCTGTGTGATTTTTCGGATGTTTTTTCTCCTGCTTCTCCTCTGTGGGTGACAGAGAAGATACCTGTTGGTGGAAGTCTTCTTTGAGTTTTTTCTGCACTCTAAGCAGTTTCTGAAGCTTTTTCAAGTCCAGGGTGACTCCTCTTTGGGTGGGGACAACACGCCCACCTTTGGTGCGGGTGGGAACAGCATAGTGGCGAATATGGATTTTTACAGTCCCTCGCCACGTTTTTACTGAGGCAAAAAGGCTTCCACCTAGCGGGTAGCGTGTAGCCGGCTGTGGTGGCTGCTTCATGGTCCCTGAAGGCATGATCGACTCCGCAAAAATCCTCTGTAGTGGTCTTTTTACATCCGTCCTGTCTTATATACACACTCGTGGTTCATGTACATCTTGATTATTCTGGTTTCAACGGGTCCACACTGGGTTAGCCTAAGGTCACGTGGGATGCTATGTCGTTTTTCACTCTGTTGCATCACTCACAGAGCAGTTGTTCAGTCACATGAGTGATAACCCTTTTTCGAAACGCTGTCGTTTCTGTCCACTTCCACACAACAACTCGCAAACACCACCAGGAGACCCCGTCTGGATGTGTCTTGGGTAATGCTACATTCCAACGACTAAGAATTTTGTCTCGATTTAGGTGTTCCCAGATTTTATCTGCGACGGTTCTAATGGCGTCAACAGTCCAACGTGTTGAATAGTCTTTTTTTTCTCTCTTTTTTTCTTCAAGGCGTTTGCAAACATCGCGTTTTAACTCACTAACAAACATCAAGAACAAACTGTTTCGCAGGTGATCTTTAACTTTGAGAATACCAGCCTCCAATTCTTCCAACATCTGCTCTAAAGAGGGACTGGCCGTCTCCATCATGACTTTTTTTTTGTTTTGTGTACCTCTCTTTTCTTACTAGCACTCTTCTAACCCTCTCTCTACTTTGGTGGGTACGAGATGAAAGTGGTGGTGATGATTCCGCCCCTTCTTCTTATATAGACACATACACACACACAAGACACACCCAATAAAAGGAATAAAACAGTTTACAGACCTAAACAAAAGACGATGCACGCGACCTCAGTTTCTTCTTAGCTGTTGGACCAAAAACCATACTCTTCGATCATTACCCCAAAGTCTGTTGGGAGAAAACACACGAAGCGTTCGAAATAAACTGGCTCCGCGGCTTTTCATCAAAACATAGTACAATACATACAAACCACAGGCTGAACTCGTCAAGTCTTGCAAAAGACGTGGGTTGTACACGTGGGCTGAACTGTGTTTCAGCATAAAGTTTTCAATGGCGGGGTGCACGGGTGGTAAACCAAAACTATCAAAATATTCCGCTTGTCCCAGTCCATCAAACCAGACACACACCCAGTGTTCTCCCGGTCCTGTACTGCGATCTGTATTGATGACAAAAGCGCTTGGGCGTCGCGTATTCACCTGTCGTGGGAGTCTGTCTCTGGGAAACACACCTCGAAACACACGTCGGGTATGAATGTCTCTCCCCAACACTCGGCTAATGTCTTTGCTGTTCATAGTGCAAAATCAGTCAGGACCTGGCGAGAGCGATCAATCTCGATCATGCTGTCCATTTCACCATACACAATCACCATCACAGGTGCTGGAAGGGCTTGGTTGAACTTCAGCTCCAGACGCAGGGCACCGCTTTTCACCAGTTCAAACTGATCTCCATCCAGAAGACTGGGACTCAGGTCAAAACTGTAGATAGCATACCCCAACTCAAAATCACGCAACTCCATGTAAGACCCCGCATCTTTGTTGGCGACACCCGTAGACGTCATGAGACTGAAGAATGACCTCACATACTGGTGTTGTTCAAAGTTCGGTGTCAGGGGTTTGCCGGGGATCTGTTTTCCGTCTAGGTACAGGCTGAGAAAGGACAATCCTTGTGTCTTGAAGTGGTAGGGATTACGTGAGGCTTGACCGTTGAAAGCAGCGCTGTCCACCAAGCCAATCACCAGGCGGTTGGGTGTCTGACTCAGAAACAAGTTGTCCTGCACAGCACTGTGGTTGCCTGTGGGAATGGAGAAAGTCTTCACAACGACCCTTTTCAAAGGATACTTGGCCGTACCTTTTTCCAGCGCTTTGGCGTGAGCGAGGCTCACAGCAGGGTTCAACTTGACTTTGCGAACAAACAGGGAGGCATGTGTGATGACACTGCGGAAACCCTGAAAGGGGTCAGGAGACATCAGGTGGAAGATGTTCTTGGAAGGAATGAGTCTGATCTTCACGTCCACACCGTTCATCATGTAGCGTTCCTGGTGCATGATGTCAGCATGAAGTCGCCCCATCATGTCTGCCTCTCTGCTCCGCATGGTTTGCTCACGCCGTACCTTCAAACCCCAGTTGTCATCCCCTGCTGTATCATCCAGATGGTTGGAGCTATCTCGGTAATACATGGCACTGGTGAGGTGACTTTTCTTGGCTTCTCGTCCATAGTTGAGGGTGGCTTCAATGTAGGCACGGTAGGGGTAGGTGTTCTCTGAATTGGTCACCAAGGTATCATTGAGACTGATATCCACCTGGGAAAACAGGCTGTGCAACCAGTAGTTGACAGGAGCCACAGGGGAGTCAGCCTCCAAGTTTGTTCCGTCTGCTTTGGTGATTTTAGCTCGCACATGGAGATACGTGTTGCTTAGATCCAGGTACTCGGATGTAGCACCACTGATGGTAAACTCAATAGGGGCTCCTGGGGCCAGAGTAGCCAGAGGATGATACTCTACAAACATTCCCTCCTGCACAGCTGTCTGTGTTGGGGGTACAGAAAACAAATCCAATCCAGTATGTACACTTTCACATGACTGAGGGTGGGCAAGGGCCATGATGCTTATCCAAAAATATCGGCTGCTGTCGCCCTCCTTCTCTTCTTCTTCTGTCTCCCAGTCTGACCTTGGCGGTGTGGTGTAGATGATTTTATACGTTTCCTTGCAGGTTCTCCAGGCGGCGCGGCTGTTGTGCCTGTCACTCGACCCACGGCTTGGTGAAACAATCGCTTCCCTGCATTGCTAGCTCTCTGCTGTAGTGACGACTTAACACTACGCCCAGACAACACATCCTGAGCCACCTGCATACCTGTCCTAGCCCCCTCTTTCAGCAGAGCTTTTCCACCACTTCTCAAAAGAGGTACAAGGGCTCGACCAATACCCCCTAAGAGATTGCCAATACCATGACCTCTGTAGTTTCTTCCTCCTACAAACACGGGGAGACCGTGGCCGACCTGGCTGCAGTAATAATCTTCATAGAGTTTTCCACTGCCCTGAAAAGGGGTTAGACGAACCATCTTCTACAAATGGTCGGTGCGTCTACGACGAAAATGAAGCGTCACGACCGTCTTCCCTTGCTCAAATGCGATAGGTTTTCCCGTGTCCGTTGTTAAAAGCATTTCCACCGTGTTGAACTGACATCGAGTCAGTGGCATGTAATGGGGTTTTTCAAACATATGATGAACGACTTCTTCAGTCTTCTTTTTAATCGGCACCGTCCGCAACAATGGGACTAATGTGTCTCCGACCACTCTTTCGCGCACCAAATCGCAGTACACGTATATTGCGTGAAAATCTTGATGTAAGTCCATCATAGCCTTACCGTCAAAGTGACCAGGGCCTATGATGCTTTGTTGGGTGACATCTGTTTTCAAAATTCTCATCAACTCGGGGCTCATCCACAGCGAGATATTTTTGAGTAATTTAACACGTACTTTTTTTGCTGCTTTGGTGTAATAAAACCTTACATAGTGCGTAAGACTTACATCAACCAAGAGCTGGTTTAGTGAGTCTATAAAAAAAGCAGGTGAATCATACAACCCCTCTGGTAAAACTAGAGTATCACAAGAAATAACAACACCTAATGGGACACAAATTCGAAACTGACACGTGGCTTTTTCCACATTTACATACGAGTTGTTAAACTGAATCTCAGCCAACCCACACTCGTAGTCGGTGCCCAGGTCAATTGTTTGAGGTAGTTTTGTGTAGTAGTGACTCGCGTTGTTGTCAGGGTAGTGCTGCAAGGAGCTGTTGCTGGGGAGTGTCAGGTAGAACATGATGAGTGAAGACGTTGTTACTGTACCAAGGGTGGATCAATGGAAGGATTAGGAAGCACGTAGCCGAGACAACTTCCCAGTAGGGCCACCCACAAGTTATCCGGTCCGCGACCGGTTGTCAGATTGAACAGAGACACTCCAATCACCACATAAATAAGGAGCATCTGACAAAGGAAGACAATCTCGCTCCGAGGGACACGATGTCCAAATACACGCCACAGCTTGGATGTTCTTGGTCGCTTAACAACACTGTCTGGTTCATCCAGAGGCGTATTAATCTTCTGAGTTTTCTCCATCAGAACCACTGAAGCTAGTCCGTGTAGGGGGTCAGTGCCGTCTGTGGAATCCAAGAATTGAATGACGGGTCATAGCCGAACCATTTGACTAAATACTCTTTCTGTTTGCCTTTTCCAGGGCGTTGTTCCAAAACAGCTTCAATGCGGTATATTTCTTTCTCCCCCACTTTCTGCAGTTCCTGTTCATAAAAAGTCCCCAACAGTTCTTCTCCGTGATCATCTTTCAGCACATAGGTCACGGGTGTGGTTGTCTTGACTTGACTGATGGTAAAGAGTTCCTCTGTCCAAGAAGGCATATAACCTTTTTTAAAGACTCTTCTCGTCTTGCTGATTCGCACACGGTCTCCTATATTCAGTTTAGGTGGTTTGGAGAGAGTTGGACCACCATACAACCGTTGCCACACTTCCTCCTGATTAGCGATGGTTACGTCAGCAGGAGCTTTCTTAATACTGTGGTGGTAGGAATGATTGTAACCACGCACCAGCTTAGCCAAGACTTCCACATACCTCACTGAACTTGTTCTGGTGAAATACCTCCACAGTTTGTCTTTCAAGGTACGGTTGAAGCGCTCCGCCATTGAGGCTTTAATGTCATCATTTTCTGTCACAAAAAAGTGTACCTTTGTTTTGTCCAAAAAATCCTGGAACACCTTGTTTTTAAATTCGCTACCCTTATCTGTTTGTAGTCTCAGGGGTTGACGACCTCGGACAAAAATGCTTTTGAAGGCTGTCACCAGAGAGGCCCCTGTTTTGTCCTTCAAAGGCACCACCCACGCGTGTTTGCTCAGCACATCAATACATGTGAGTAGGTAGGTAAACCCGTCATTGTCTTTTCTCAGCGCTCTAACATCAATCAAATCTGCTTGCCACTGATGATCTATGCCACCCACGATGATACGACGACGAGTAAACTTTCGCCGCACAGGTTTGTGTAGTGTATAGGTGTCTTGAAATGTCAACCACTTTTCAACTTGTTTTTGTTCTTGTCTGGTGGTTCTTCTCAAAGCTTCCACTCCACCCAAACTTCCAGGGAGTTGACTTCCATAATATCGACGTCGCAGCTTCTCAGCGACTTTTTTCTTTTTCACTGGCATTCTGCTCAAGAATAAGATAGCCACGTCCTCTTCTTGGGGGCTGGAGAAGGGAATACTACTCTTTCTGCAGAAGGAGATGCTGAGGAAGGAGTCACAATTCTTCTTCTTCTTCTTTTTGTCCTGGTGGGTGGTCTTCCTCTATCACCCCCCTCGCTGTGCATCCACTCCCATCGCCCTGTGTGACCAATGAGTTCACGAGGGGCATTAACCGCTTTTAAACCTTTTGCAAACACTTCCCACCCTTGAGGATCAGGTGCATTTTTACGGTAACGAAGAGCATCATTCACCAGATCAGCCATGTTGGTTCCTTCTACTGTCTGTCCCTGGTACACGAGCTGCCCTTGATCATTCCACTTGATGTCAGAACTGTCCTTGGTTATATCCAAAAGCAACTGAGCCTTCTTCTTCAAGGTTTTCGGCACACTCTCCAACACTCGTTGTTCTATCCTAGCTAGGTCCTGAGTTTTCTCGGCCTCATTCAGTTCTGTCAAAGGTTGTTTTGCTGGTGGTGATAGCTCCACTCTTCCAAGAGGTTTGTTTTTGTAGTGACTAAAACGATTCAAAAACCGCCACAAGACTTGTTGGTAGGAGTCTGCTTTTTCATGTTTGTCCACATCCTTCTCGTCTAAAATGCCCCGCATCACTTGATCCATGTCCTTCAAACTTTGTGAGGTGGCATCAGGTACTGGAGGTCCACCTGCAGAGTCCCGCAAAGAGTCCAACATGCGTGGCTCAATCAAAATCATCTTTTTGGTATGCTCCATCGCATCAGAGACCCAGGGTCCCGAGCAAGCCAGATACAATACCTAGCACAGGGTTCAAAAGAGCCTGAAGAAAACCGCCTTTCTGCAGGATTTGCTTTCGATGTTTGACAGATGTTGTTTTTTTGGCTAAGACCCGTAGGTTCTGTTTGTGTCGAGACAACCGTTTCTTCTGTGCGGGCGTCAGCTGCACATGGCCTTTTAAGATGTTTAGAGAGCACTCGCACAACGCATGGATCAAATCTGGAGAAGCTCCTTTCAATACGGCCTTAATCACGGCAGGCTTAGCCCCACACAACAGCCGCAACATGGGTACATTTCTCTTCAGGCGTGCAGACATGGTTATTTTTGAAGGTACACCACGGGGTGCTCTGGCGGGAAAACTTTTGTCCTCAGACGAAGATGATCGGGTGTCTCTTGTCGCAAGTCAAACAGCAAATAACCGTGAGGCATAGAAGTCGCATCTTTAAATGCCTCTTGCACATACTTTAGCTTCCCAGGGTACATCTGCTTGGCCAGATGGGTGATCTGTGAAGCATCTCTTGGGTTTTTAAACACCACCAGGTAGTGACTGTTCAAACTGATCGTCCTCTGCTCTTTGTTTTTTCCAAACAGGTTCTGTACAATATACATTACACTCAGATTCCGATGATGACTTTCTTTGGTGAATAGTTGTGTGACCTTGTCGTTTGTCTCACTCATCAAATCATCAATGATGACCAGTCGCCTTTTGACCCCTGTCCACTGTTCCACGTCGGGTAAACCCTCCACAAACGTCACATGTCGCATCTCATTGTAACCAGACTGCCACGCCCCATAACACCAAATCAATTCCTCTGGAGGGGGTGTCATCATAGCTTGTAAGTGATTCAAATATTGTTTGACAAAATTAGTCTTCCCACTCCCTGTGGGACCGGCAATCACACAGGTAAAAGGATGTTTCCACCTTGGATCCATTTTCACATACTAAACTAAGATCCTATCCTTATCTTTATTTATTAGCTCTAAACAAACACACACACAAAAAAAACCAAAAAAAACCATCTACTTTAAATTTTATATTCAAAACTAACTAGTTATGTTAGTCTTTTTTTCTACCATCCAATACACACACACACACACACACACACACACACATACACTGTCACACACACACACATACACTGTCACACACACACACACACACACACACACACACACACACACACACACACTCACACACACACACACACATACACTGTCACACACACACACATACACTGTCACACACACACACACACACACACACTCACACACATACACACACACACATACACTGTCACACACACACACACACCACACACTCATTCACACACACACACTTTCTCTGCGCTTCGCGGAGCCCTCTCTCTTTAATAGCTATGTAGTTTGGTGCCCTGTCAGGGGGGTGTCAGAGTAAGGCAATTAAACGGTATCCCTGCGCTTCGCGGAGCCCCGTCTCCGGTAAACCTCCAGAGGGGGTCATTGGGTGCTTACGCCTGAGTTATTGCACCACAGAGACGCAAGACCTAAACATGTTAGAACTTGTTGATTGGTCAGCACCTAAAAATAGAAACGCGTAGTTAGAATACGGCGGTGATGCGGGCAAAGAGGGGTATAAATAAGCTTCTTCTGGGGCTAACTCTTGAGTGTCTCTTCGACTTTACAAGTGGGTGGTGGTGAACAAAAACAACTATGGCGACCAACAGCAGCAGCAGCAGTGACGCTGACTCAACTCCACAACCGGCCTCAACAGATTTGGTAAGTTGATTTTGTTTTTATATCTTGTAAAGAAAAAAAAATAAAGGTAGAGTGTTACTTTTTTCTCAGACATAGCTTTTTAGAAAAATAAATGTTTTTTTTTATGTAAGATGTTTTTTGATATTGTTTTTTTGTAGCTCAGACATAGTTCTTTTTTTTGTATTACAGCGTAACCAATGCCCGCACTGTGAACAGATTTTTACACAGAGCTACAACGTCAACGCTCATGTCAAAGAAGTCCATAACAAAGCCAGACCTTTTCTCTGTGCTATGTGCGGCAAATCGTTTAGCAGAAAACACGACCTTACTCGGCATAAAAACTCAAACAAAAACTGCCAAGATGTTACGAGTCGGACACCTCCACCACCAGTGCCGACAGGCGGACAGAAAAGAAAAAGTTTGCCTTCACAGGATCCCCCTCCCCCCAAAAAGGGATTAAACAAACGAAGTCTAGAAAAAGAAAAAATCAAAAAGTTACCTTTTGAAGAAAGACAAATGTACGAAAGGCATTGGAATTCTGTTAAAACTCATAAGCGGCCTGCTAAACTTCAGTCAACCTATACCATTCTCTGGAACCCTTGTTCTGATTTCCCTGATTGGGACGAGTCGCTTCTTGATCTGTTCCATGAACAAAACAAACGCTTCAAAATCAATTTTTCTCACTCTTTTCTTCTCAAAAACAAAGAGTCGGGTGACTTGTCTTTCTTTCATGCCTCAGTCAATAACCACTCTGTCTTACAACGACCGCGCCTGATCAACTCAAAGCAGGACTTTCTTTCTTTTCTCGGTGAAATCAGTGATCATGACATTCTAGAACAAGTTAGACTCGAACGCCCAAACTCTCGGTATGCTGTTCACAGCATCATGTCTTCCAGTTTCTATGTCACGCCTTTGACTGACTTTCCTATCGGTTGTGCCTGTGGTAGTCTACCTGACTACATCACAAACACACAGTTCTTGCACAAGTTGCAAAAAGACGCGCGTAATCATTTTCCTTATACTGATGGTCTGTGTCTCTTTCGCTGTCTTGCTTTGCACAAAGGAGCCTCGCGTCAATCTTTGCAAAAACCCACAAAAACCTTGTTCAAACAGTGGGCCGGACATTCCCCCCCTGTCCACTTTCCGGGGGTCACTTTGTTTCAACTTGAGTCGATTGAATCTGAGTTTAAGGTGAACATAGATGTGTTTGAGTTTGATGAGAGCCAAACACCTGTCTGTCTCGTTCCTCTGCGTCGTAGCGCTTACAAACATTCTGGCGTTATGCGTCTCTTGCGTTACAAAGACCATTTCATGTACATTTTAGACATTGATAAACTCGGTCATGCGTTGGCTTGTTCCAAATGCGGGAAACTCTGGTCGTCTTTGTCTCAAATGAATCGACATGAACAGACTTGTCAGGGTGAGGGCTCAAAGGAAACGTTCAAAGGCGGGGTTTACTCACCACCTCAAAACATTTTTCAACAGCTACAAAACCACGGTGTTCAGGTAACCGCAGATTTTGTTTTTCCCTACAGAGCGACGTTTGATTTTGAGGTGTTTTTTGACACAGATAACTTGCCACAAACAAAATCAGCTGAGTCAAACTGTACACAGTATACAGCAAAACATATTCCTCTTTCTGTTTCTGTATGCAGTAATGTTCCCCATTTCACAGAACCAACCTGTTTTGTGAGTAAAGGTAACCCTCAAGAACTAGTGGATAACATGGTTAACTACCTAGAACGTATCTCTGAAGCCTCCTGCGCTCTTCTTTGTGAAGAATTTAAAGATGTGTTTGATCAGTTGACTGAGATCGAAGAGACACAACAACAAGAGACAGATAGCCTCAACATCCCCGTAGAAAGACTCAGACAGAAATTATATGAGTATTTACAAGAACTGCCTGTCGTAGGTTTCAATTCTTCTCGCTACGATCTGAATGTGATCAAACCTTTTCTCATTGAAAAGTTTGTCAAAGACAAAACAGCCCATAACGATCTTCCAAAAGACGAAAGTCAAACAGACCCTGTTTTTGAACCAGATGGTTTTGATACCGTGGGTGAAGAAGAAGAAGAAGAAGAAGAGGAAGAAGAAGAAGAAGACAAAGAAGTCAAAACAGAGGGAAAAAAGAAGGCCCCTAAAAGACCTCCTTTCAAGTTTGTTGTTAAACGAAACAATCAGTATATGTGTCTTTGTACAGACAAACTTCGGTTTCTCGACATCAACAATTTTCTTGCACCAGGTTTTAGTTATTCCAAGTACCTCAAGGCGTTCGGGGTCGAAGAGGAAAAGGGTTTTTTCTGCTATGAATACGTCACTAGTCTAAGTACACTAGACGAAAGAGAACTCCCACCCCATGCAGCTTTTTTTAGTAAGCTCAAAAACTCAAATATTTCTGATACAGAGTACGCTTTTTGTCAGCGTGTATGGACTGAAAACAAAATGATGACTTTGAAGGATTTTTTGGTGTGGTACAACAACCTAGACACAGGGCCGTTTCTGGTTGCTTTGCAGCATCAGATTAGTATGTACGCTAGTCTGCGAGTTGATTTGCTGAAAGACGGTATTTCTGTCCCCGGTGTGACACTGAAGTATCTGTTTGACACGTTGTCTTCAGATACCTACTTTTCACTTTTTAACGAAAAACAAAAAGACGTTCACGCACTTTTGCGAAAGAACATTGTCGGGGGTCCGTCTATTGTCTTTCACAGATACCACGAAAAAGACAAAACACACATTCGTGGTAATCAGGACAAACCGGTACAGTCTGTTCAGGGATTTGATGCAAATGCGCTGTATTTAGCTGCACTCATGCAAGACATGCCCACAGAGCACCCTGTCATTCGTAGAAAAGAAAACGCTTTTAAAGCGGAAAAAACAGATCCCTACGGTCAGCTAGCTCGGGAATGGTTGGAGTGGGTCATGTCATCAAAACAGATCCATCTCCAACATAAGTTTAACGCGAAAGAGAAGGCCCTTGGTCGAAAAAAGATTAGAGTTGATGGTTGGGATGCCGCGAATCAAATTTGCTATCAGTTTCACGGATGTTTGTTCCACGGGCATGACTGTTCTGTGACCGCTGGTAAAACGACTAACCCTGTCACCGGAAAAACACTAGTTGAACTCAGAGAACATACAAGCAACATTACCAAATACCTGCGTGAGGATGTGGGTGTGACTGTCGTCGAAAAATGGGAGTGTGAATGGTACGCAGACAAAAAACAAAACACCCCCATTCAGACTTTTCTACAAGGTCGTTTTCCGACACTTAAACCCTTCCGGCATCCTTCTACCATCACAGATCAAACTGTCTTAGACGCGGTGCAAAACAAAACTTTGTTCGGGTTGGTACAGTGTGATATTTATGTACCTGACCATCTAAAAGAACATTTCAGTGAAATGCAGCCTATTTTCAAAAATGAGTCTGTCAGCCGAGAACAGATCGGGGATTTTATGAAAGACTACGCTGAAAAACACAAGCTCTTATCCCAACCACGCCGTACACTTGTAGGGAGTTACCACGGTGAACAAATTCTGCTAGCCACACCCCTCCTGTTTTGGTACGTGCAGCACGGGTTGGTTGTTGAAAACGTCACGCTGATCGTAGAGTATCAACCCAAAACCTGTTTCCGTCAGTTTGGTGACAGCGTTTCAAACGCAAGACGAGCAGGAGACCAAGACCCATCAAAAGCTATCTTAGCTGAAACTTTCAAACTGCTCGGTAACTCAGCCTACGGGAAAACCTTAACTAACGTGGCCAACCATCGTGATATTCATTACGTTTTGTCTGACGAGGCCTCAAAACTGATCAACAACGGTCGTTTTCAAAAACTAACAGAAGTAACAGAGGTTGTTACTGAAGTAGAGATGGCTAAAAAAAAAATCAACTGGTCACTCCCCTCTCAGATTGGTTACTTTGTTTACCAGTACGCTAAACTACGCATGTTGGAGTTTCATTTTGATTTTCTAGATAAGTTTGTGTCCAGAGCCGATTACCAGCTTTTGGAAATGGATACAGATTCTCTGTACATGGCGCTTAGCGCTTCAACGTTAGAAGAGGTGGTTCGTCCTGAACTGCGAGAACAGTTTTACACAGTGTATAACCAATGGTTCCCTGCACAAGCCTGTGACCAACACGAGGCAGCCTTCCAAAACACCCGTTTAGCTAACGCCCCATGGGACGCAACTCTCTGTCAGGCCTGTACAGCGCGTGTCCACTATGACAAACGAACACCCGGTCTCTTTAAAACCGAATACCAAGGAAATGCGTTTATTGGTTTGTGTTCTAAAACCTACTTTTGTGAGGGAGACAGTGGAAGTAAATTTAGTTCAAAAGGCTTAAACAAAAACCAAAACAAACTGACTAAAGAGTCTTACCAACAGGTGCTTCTAACGCAAGAAAGTGGTGGGGGTACAAACACTGGTTTCAAGACAGACGGAAAGTCTATGTTCACGTATTCCCAAACCAGAAAGTCACTCTCGTTTTTCTACATCAAGCGTGTGATCGCTTCTGATGGGGTTTCAACCCTACCTACACCCGTCTAACGGGTCTCTTTCTTTTTTGACTGTGATACCTCTCTAATGGGTCTCTTTCTTTTTTTGACTGTGATACCGCCGCCTGTGATATGGTTAACATTCCAATGCCAAACAACTTTGTCGTTTTTGTAAATAAATTTGATAAGACATGTTTTGCTTCTGTAAATAATGCTCGTATTGTTTAATCCCAAAAAACCCCAATGTGGCTTTGACATACCTTGTCAAAACGGTCCCAAGCCCGTGAAAACACAGAGGGAGGGTCAATTACTGTCAATAGAAAGGAGGTGGCTCAGTAATCCAGCTGCAATAAGCACCCCAATAAAAATAAAAAGCGTGAAAGCAGTAATCCTGTCATTACCCCAGCTGGAGTGGTCATTAGTACCGAGCAACAGGTACAGGCACATGAAATCACATGACAAAATATAAAACGCAATAAACCGTTTAAACGCAATCCCTCCTTATCACTACTTAAACACAGGCACCTTAACCTATCACCTTATGGTCCCTATCCTTGCGGGCCCTGCGGCCCTGCGTAGGGTCCGGTTCGTGCGCGAATACTACTACTCCCAGATTCGTACAGAGAGAGAGAGAATTGAATTGAATTGAACTTTATTTTTCGAGGGTAACACTAACAGATAAAGCAATGACAATGTAAACATGCTTTTGTTCATTCGGCCCTCGCCCATTGAGGGAATATGAGAGAGAGAGAGAGAGAGAGAGAGAGAGAGAGAGAGAGAGAGAGAGAGAGAGAGAGAGATAGAAGTGGGGGGTGGGTGGTTGGTAAGATCATAGTGAAAAGAGGCTAATTATGATAATGAAGGTATACATCTTTGATTTCAAGGTTCAATGTGCCATATTATAGGTATATATGAAGAGAGAGAGAGAGAGAGAGGGAGAGAGAGACAGAGAGAGCGAGAGAGAGGGAGAGCGCAGCGTTTTTATTTCTATCAGGACTGGTGTGTGTGTGTCGCATTTTCCGGCTTCTCAGTCTGCGTTTGTTTAATCGGTTCACTCTTCTATATTCTACACTTGGCATCCTAGAATCCAACACAGTTTTTACACTGAACTACAAATCCGTTTATTCTATGTTCGAGAAAGCACTCCTTTATGATCATCAGCTTTCTCATGTTTCTGCGCAGCCACGTGTTTCGACGAGTTTCGATTCTTCGCACCAACTCGTGTCTGCTTTGTTCGGAAAACTCAAACGGGATTTACCGTTTGCTATTTTTAACTTTTCGGCGAAATCGAAAGTCAAGAATGTTCTAGAATGTACCAGAACAGGAACTACAATCTGCTTTCCGCTACGTCACTTCCTTTCCCGAATGCTCTATTTTCCGCATCACGCAGTGCTCTTCCGCCCGTTGTTAAATAGTTCGGCAATTTAACCTATCATTTTGCTACTTTATGTGCAATTTGCATGTGGTTTCCACGATTTTCACCCCCAAAATAGTGATATAATAGTTTTTTTGGTGCATGAAAAAGAATTTTGAAAGAATGTATTAATATGGTCCGGAATGTTCCGGTTTTCCCGGGACGCCTTCGCGTAGTTATATTAACAGCCATCAGCGTGCGTCGCGACAGAACAAATCGGAACGCATACGAAGCAACTACGAGGAGATTTCGCTGCGCGAATTCAACTTACGATCGCTACCTTTTTGTCTCATCTTACTAAGACAAGGTAAGTTTGACAATATTGTGCATGAAAGCAGTAAGCTCTTGTCCGAATAGCATGCTATGCATTGTTCACATGTAATTTGTGTAACTGAAATCATCGCGTGTAGCAGACGAGCGCCGGTTGCCGGTAGCCAATACAGAATGTTACCCGGTCTGATAACCACGTGCTGATATGGTTCGCTGACATCGGCGTCGATCTCTCATTCTTTACCTCGGTATCTTGACTGCTATGAAAACCCATAGACGAAAGTACTTGCCCTGTTAAATTTTGAAAATCATCCGGTCTTTTCGATCAAAAAATGACGTTCTCAGCAATTTTAGTGGCCATTACTGATACTAATTAATTCTGCTGTTACTGTAGATTACTTTACCTTGGACTGTTTCTCGTGTCCTATTAGATGCCTGAGCCAACACAAACTCAGATGGAAGACGGGGATGTGGAGACCTTCGCCTTCCAGGCGGAGATCGCTCAGTTGATGAGCTTGATCATCAACACCTTCTACTCAAACAAAGAGATCTTTCTCCGTGAGTTGATCTCCAACTCCTCCGATGCTCTGGACAAGATCCGCTACGAGAGCCTGACTGACCCCAGCAAGCTGGACACAGGCAAGGACCTGTTCATCAAGATCACTCCGGACAAAGAGCGCAAGACCTTGACCATCGAGGACACTGGCATCGGCATGACCAAAGCCGACCTGGTCAACAACCTGGGTACCATTGCCAAGTCCGGAACCAAGGCTTTCATGGAAGCCCTGCAGGCTGGCGCTGACATCTCCATGATCGGACAGTTTGGTGTGGGTTTCTACTCTGCCTACCTTGTGGCTGACCGCGTGGTGGTGGAGTCGAAACACAACGATGACGAGCAGTACAGGTGGGAGTCGGCTGCTGGTGGATCCTTCACTATCTCCACAACGATTGGTAAGTGCTGTTGTAGTGTCCACCTATCTGTCTATTCCGGTTAACCATCCTTTGTTCGCTTATCCATCCTTTGTTCGCAGATTGAAGTTTTGATTTGTGTTTTGGGACAGGTTGAATCATGTTACAAGATACAAGAAATTTTATTGTCCTCATCAATACATGGAAATTTGGCATGATACACTGATACATAGACATTTACAAAGCAACAACTGAAGTTCAATATCAGCACACCCTTACGCACACATACCCACTACTTCAGACACACAGGCTACATGTGCCCCTCGGACGTACGCAACCCACAATTCACCCAGCCATACAACTCCACATGCACTTACTCATTCATGCAGCACTCTAGCGCCCGGCCATGCACAACTCACACACTGGAACCCTCGTGTCTTGAAAATCTGCTTTACATGATTGTGTACTTATAAGTGTTTTACCTCTAAGTTGAAATAAGATGAGGAAGGATCAGATAGCTGTCAGGGTGAACTTGAAAGTAAAGCGAAGATTGTTTTATTTTGAATACTTCTGACCTGAGACCCTGTCCTTGCTCAAGAAAAGTAATTGCATATTAAATTATCTAAGCAGTGACAGTTCCAACTTGTAAGTTACGTGCACTGTCAGTAAAGTAAGCCTACTTTGAACTTGATAAAATTAAGGTATGCTTTCACAGGGATGTTCCTTGGATTTTGTCCTTATAGGACAAATGTCCTAGCCTTGCTGAAAGTATAGGACATTTGTCCTGAACTGTAAAAAACAATCGGTCATTTCACGTGGAAAGAAATAAGCCGTCCACACCCTCCTTTGGTACACACACACTGTGACACCAGTGATGTACATTTTTCTAGCAGCCTTTGGGACAATTGTCCTGAAGACTGAAAATCAATACGACACAGTGTCCTGAGATTGCAATTTCAATAGGACAAAAACACGACTCGTAAAACCGCATTTAAAAAGATTGTTCAGTCTAAATTCTTCCACCTTCCGCGACTGTCATGACTAGATACTCAAAGGATTGAATCACATTTCAAAGTTATTTGAATAGTTGTCGGGTTTTTTTCACTGCCCATCTGGATATACCTTTTTCCATTCCTCAGAGAAGGAACGTGATTTCTTGTCTTTCAACTCTTTGACTTGGGTTGTCTCTCTCGTGCTCGTCGACGTACTTGCAGTTGCACTTTCACCATCACTCTCCACTTCGACGAGTTCGTTCTCGGTTGACGTTGTTGTTGGTTCAGCTGAAGCCACAGTGGCTGGCGAACGCAGCATGGACATCAATGTCTGCTGATTTTTATCTGCTTTGAGCTTTTTTTTCGGACCCATGTCGTTTCTCTTTCGTTTTATTTTCGTTCGAACGCACAACGGTTTTTCCGGATATTATGACGAAAAGTAATGCCTTGCGCATGTGCGAACATGCACGGGTGGTTCCCATTGGTTTAAACGATTTATTGCTGAGCCAATGAATGCATTCGAGGCACCATATGGGTTCGGTTTTCTTTTTTTCTTCTTGATCCAACTTGAGGATAAATTAATTCAAAGAATCAGATCCCATATGGTGCCTCGTTCACTCAACAAACTGGTCACACGCAGTGCATACTTTCGCTTGGCAAAACCGAAACAAGCTTTCCTCTTGAAAATTGAACAGTCCGCATGTCCGCTTCATTGTCAAAAACGATCGGACCCTTGACCACTTCTTCTGTAGGTTAATCGGACCTGTGTCCTGCTGGGGTTAAAGCTATAGGTCCTGGGGAAATTGGATCGGTCAGAGACCGGAGACCGACTAAAATGTACATCACTGGACACACACCAGAGAGAGAAATATATTGTAATTGTATTCCAAACTTGCCTTCTTCTAGTTCTTGTGTGTGTGTGTGAGTGTGTGTTTAACAGAAAGCAAAAGATCTTCCACTGCATCCGACGTACTTTTCAGCATTTCGTTTGCACTTTTTCTACTATCGTAATGGACATGGTCCGAACAATGGAGTTCCTTGATGTGTGGGACTTGCAGATCTGTCAAAGTGTCCATGGGCGAAGGAAACTTGGTGAAAGGAATGTTCTCCATCACCATCCAGTGCACTGTCTTCACTAAAACAGCAGCAGCCTCTTCTTTTGCCGTGAATATTTTCTGCTGCACCTGATCGCGGTCTTGTAGTAACCCTGGAACAATATGGGCTGTCTGATGGTCATTAGTCTTGCTATGATCCGCGAGACTGCTTGTTCTGAAATTCGAGCAGCCACGTGTGAAGCTGTTGTTTCGGTTTGCTGAAATGCACACTGCAAAACATCAGTTTTCTCTCGCCATCGAAATTTAGCCATGGATAAAGTTTAAGCCATGAAGGCACAAACGTCCGTGGTGGTGTCGTCGCCGTTTTCGTACACTTGACGACTGATCATGATCTGACTGTCGAAAACACAGCTTGGGTTGGTCCTTGTCCGGTTTCAATTTCTTCGCAGGCGGCATGATCGCATTCGCAGTTTCTAGAATCTATACAACCGGAAGTTGAACTTTCGGAAATTCTTAAACTGCGCGGTCTTCAAACGGCGAAGTTACTAAACCAAACAACAGAAGACGTTGCCGATTCGGAGATTAGGAGACGTATCATCTGATGCCTGATCTAAATAAACGGATCAATGTTGCCATGTCCGACGTGGCAATAAAACGATTGGTCAGTGTCCGTCTCTGACATAAACTTATCGGACATTTGTCTGCCAAAGACACAAGGTACCGGTCGTTAGACCAAGGTATCCGGCCCAGGGCCGAGGGCCGACCCCTGGGAACATCACTGCTTTCAGTCACAGCACTAATCATATCATGAGCAGTTTCTTGTAACTATTCAGGAGTGTGTGACAGATCACTGCTGAATTTTGAACGTTGAAATGACCATTTCACTTCATAATGAGTGATCAGAATTCTCACGTTTTTCTCTTTTCTCTGTGTGCAGGCGAGCCCATCACACGCGGAACTCGCATCGAGCTGTACCTGAAGGAGGACCAGCTGGAGTACCTTGAGGAGCGCCGCATCAAGGAGGTGATCAAGAAGCACTCCCAGTTCATTGGATACCCCATCAAGCTGCTCGTCGAGAAGGAGCGCGACAAAGAGGTCGAGGATGATGAGGAGGAGGAAGAAGAGAAGAAAGAGGAGGAGAAGGAGGATGAAGCAAAGGTAAGCATACATGCGACACTTTTCACATTATGACATTTGATGTTAAAAAAATACATTTCCTTCAACTTCTATCGGTAGAAAAAAACTTTCAATGAAAAGCAGTTTATGCTGATGAAGATCAGGATTAGGAATGCTTGTAATTCCAAACAAGCAAAGGCAAAAATTCATAAGTTAAAATTAATTGGGTAAAGGCAGTCTTCTGTTAGTGTTCCAATGTACTTTTCTTTGTAAATACTTTAAAAAGAGTCGCGAACCAGATGTCGCAAAAAATATGTCAAAAGCTCTTAGTTGCTTCAATTTGCTGAAAATGTAATCCGTGAGAAAGCTTCTGGAACAGTCCATTTATATTCCATGTGAACTGGTTACAGGCAGAGGACAAGGACAAGCCCAAGATTGAGGATCTGGACGAGGAAGAGGATGACGACGAGAAGGGGGACAAGAAGAAGAAGAAGAAGACCATCAAGGAGAAGTACACGGAGGAGGAGGAGCTCAACAAGACCAAGCCGCTGTGGACCCGCAACCCCGATGACATCACCAACGAGGAGTATGCAGAGTTCTACAAGTCGCTCACCAACGACTGGGAGGATCACCTGGCTGTCAAGGTACCTTTCTTGTCGCGTCTCTTTTTTTCGTGATTGTGATAATGACGGTAGAGGGAAAATGTGATTGAAGTTTAAACTTGTTACAATGCAGTTTAAAAGAAGAAATGATTAAATGTCTGCAAGGCAGTATTGTAAGGTAATTTAGGATTTTTTTTGGAATGAATTTCTTAATATTTAATGATTTAAACATTTAGTGTTAACATTGATACTGATACACGTTTTTTTCCAAGGTAATTGGATAAGTCAAAATTGTCAAGACACGATCAATTTCTCGAGGTAAATTGATAGAAAACATCAAACAGGAACATTGATACTGATGCAAAACATTTGATCAGTCTGTTTGACACAATGAATTTCTCAAATTAAATTAATATAAAATATGAGACGTAAACAATGACACTGATGGAAGATGTCGTCGCGTTTCAGCACTTCTCAGTGGAAGGCCAGCTGGAGTTCCGCGCCCTGCTCTTCATCCCCAAGCGCGCGCCCTTTGACCTTTTCGAAAACAAGAAGAAGAAGAACAACATCAAGCTGTACGTGCGTCGTGTCTTCATCATGGACAACTGCGAGGACATCATCCCCGAGTACCTCAACTTTATCCGTGGCGTGGTGGACTCTGAGGATCTCCCCCTTAACATCTCCCGTGAGATGCTGCAGCAGAGCAAGATCCTCAAGGTGATCCGCAAGAACCTGGTGAAGAAGGCCGTGGAGCTGATGGAGGACCTCGCCGAGGACAAGGACAACTGGAACAAATTCTACGAACAGTTCTCCAAGAATCTGAAGGTGAGCCTGCTCTTTGTCAGTCTGGTCTTCTTCCTCGCCAATTTCAGAACGGTAGTCTTTAGCACTTGCTTCCCTCTCTTATAATCTTATGTAGTTAATGCCTTGTTTTTAAGCTCTGCTGTGGTATGAATGTCTCAGTTGATAAGACTTGCTTTTAATTCATTTCTGGGATAAATAATGCTCTTTTTATTCCAAAAGAGATTTTGAAAACGGAGTAAAAAAAAAATTTAAAAAGATGGAAAGGCAGTTGTTGGCACAGCGCCGTGGGTTGGTTGTAGTGTTCCTTACCTTATATTGCATGTGTTTGTGTTTCAGCTGGGTATCCATGAAGACACCACCAACAGGAAGAAGCTGGCCGACTTCCTGCGCTACCACTCCTCACAGTCGGGTGACGAAACCGTCTCCCTGAAAGAGTACGTCGCGCGTATGAAGGAGAACCAGAAAGACATTTACTACATCACAGGTATGTGTTCCAAGTTTCTTACACAAATGATCAGTTCTTTAATGTGGTGTACCACTTTCTCCTGGATTTTATGACTTTTGATCCCATTCCCATCAAAATGAGTTGAGCAGCGTCATCTTTAATGATTAGTGTCCGTATTTCCTGTTACATCGAGCTAATAGGATACCTCTAACTTGGCTTACTGGTGGTGAGCTGAATCAAACTTTGTTATTTAGCAAAAGACTGTTCAAAACTACTGAAAACTGCTGAAACTTTAATGGATAGTAAATTCTTAGTATGGTTTGTAAAACAGTGGAACCTCCCATCCCAGTCTTCTTAAATTAGGGGTCTGAACAGGCTCGCACCACTGTAGTCAAGTACTTTCAACAAATCTGAATCGTTGGTATGCTTGCATGACTAAATTTTCCTGTCTTTTTCAGGTGAGACCCGCGAGGCTGTGCAGAACTCTGCCTTCGTGGAGCGCGTGAAGAAGCGAGGCTTCGAGGTGCTGTACATGGTGGACCCCATTGACGAGTACTGCGTGCAGCAGCTGAAGGAGTACGAGGGACACAACCTGGTGTGCGTCACCAAGGAGGGGCTGGAGCTGCCCGAGGACGACGACGAGAAGAAGCGCTTCGAGGAGGCCAAGGCCGAGTTCGAGGGACTCTGCAAAGCCATGAAGGAGATCCTCGACAAGAGGGTGGAGAAGGTAGGCTGTCGTTTTGTGTCCCCGTCTTCCTTATGATCAAGTCTGGTGGCAATCATCTGATTTAGCCTACTGTCGTTTCAATGTCCCCATCTCTCTGCCTTGCCTTAGCATATTAGTTGTCAATTTAGTTGACTGGGGGAAAAAATATAGATGTCAATTTAGTTGACTTTGTCAGTAATGGGGGGAAAGAGCACTGAAATTGAGTGAAGACGAAACGAGTGTGAATTTAAGAAAGATGGAGGTAAATATCTATACAATGTTGTCATAATTGCACATAAAAACAAAAGTAAATTTGAAAGATGACGATGTTATGGATGGTGAGACGGGAACCAAGTCTGTTTCAATTCTCAGTGTTCATTATGAATACCTTGTGGAACTGTTGACTTACCATACGCGTGTTTATTCCAGGTGGTGGTGTCGAACCGTCTGGTGGCCTCCCCTTGCTGTATCGTGACATCGCAGTACGGCTGGTCGGCCAACATGGAGCGCATCATGAAGGCCCAGGCTCTGCGCGACACGTCCACCATGGGCTATATGGCCGCCAAGAAGCACTTTGAGATCAACCCCGACCACCCCATCGTCAAGACGCTCAAGGAGAAGTGTGACGCCGACAAGAACGACAAGTCTGTGAAAGACCTGTGCATGCTGCTCTTCGAGACAGCGCTCCTGTCGTCCGGCTTTTCTCTGGAGGACCCCACCTCTCACGCCAACCGCATCCACCGCATGGTCAAGCTTGGCCTTGGTAAGTGATAGTACTTGTCTTTCCTAATTGTGTGGTTTTACTGAGATTTAAAATCTGCATCGAAAGGATACAAGAATGGTTAAATAATGGAACTTGTGATGTTGACCTAGATCAAGTAAATTTAGTTTATGGTGCATTTTGATTATTGACAAAAGGAAGAAATCACAAGTATGTGGACTGGACCATCTTAGTAGTGACTGACATTCGAAAAATAACAAGATAAGAGGTAGGAGTTGACTTTGATCTCCACTTCAAGTTTTCCAGCAGTTTTTACCGCAGTATTGGGTATCCTTGAGTAAGCAAGGATCCATTTCAATTTGAGGAACAGAGCAATGGACATTAGAATTATATAGTTCATGGACACAAACGGTGTGTAATTTTCTATGCATTTATGCATATGGTTGTCACAGGAATGATGCAGTAAAATAAAGGGTTAATGTTTTTGCAGTGAACTAAATTTCTTTTCTCTTTATTTCCAGGCATCGATGAAGATGATGGTGTTCCAGAGAGTGCCGGTGACGCTCCCGCCACAGACGACATGCCGCCATTGGAAGGTGACGAAGACGATGCATCTCGCATGGAAGAGGTTGACTAAATGAATGGCACAGTATTTCTTGCAGACTTAGACTGGAAGCAGTGATGGGCGAAAAGCCACTGTAGATACACAGATAGACATTGACAGTGAAGAGACAGTGATCATCTGATACTGATAATGCCTGTGGCCTTCAACGGACTGGTGCCATCGCTTGCTGACAATTGCAATCAGGGGTGCTTTCGATGGAGCTTCGGATCTTGACATTCAGAGTTCGATAAGATATATCTGGGATTTTGACATGCGATTCAGAGTTGAACAAAGATGTCTGGGATGGGAGTCTAGAGCGAAGCATCAGGGCAGTTCTTCCCTACACATATAGATGTCATCTATTACATGTTATGATATTTGACAATAAGTATTTTGATATCATTATCTGAATATTTTTTAGTTTCTTTCATCAAGTTCGTTGATTCTGAGAGGGTCCTGTTAATGTGGAGGTTTGAGTTTTATTCTTCAAGTTTAATTCATCAAACATTCCCCCTGGAGTTTTTTTGCTGTGTCCTACTTTTTCCTTTGGGTCCACTTTGAGGCCAAGATTAAGTTTCTTTTTCATCTCAGAATTGCTTGGTAGTGTCAAGATTTGAAGCTGTGTTACTGTGATCCCTTTTGTTTGTGTTTTTGATATGGTTTTGATACATGCTTGAGTGATTGTGAGCATGGTTGGAAAAGATGGTTGCATGGGTGCAACTCTTCCGTCTAGAACGGAATTTTCGTTTTTCTCAGTAGGCTGCAGGCGGAAAATCCGTTTTTTTGAAAATTCTGGAGCAAGGCCATTGGGGGGTGGGGGGTTGCTGGAGAGGTCAGCCACCTTTGACCATGCCTGATAGGGATGGTTGTGTAAAATTACCATGAGGGGGGGGGGGGGGGGGGGGGGGGGAGGATGTCTGTCATACTGGAGTGAAAAGGTATTCATGTAGGGAGTGTGATGCTAGGTTCACACAGGATAGCAGTTTGAAGCAACACCTGGTAATTCACACTGGAGTGAAAAAGTATTCATGCACAGAATGTGATGCTAGGTTCACACAGTCTGGTCATTTGAAGCAACACATGTTAAACGCATTCTGGAGGGAAAAGGTATTTATGTAGGGAGTGTGATGCTAGGTTCACACAGGATAGCAGTTTGAAGCAACACCTGGTAATTCACACTGGAGTGAAAAAGTATTCATGCACAGAATGTGATGCTAGGATTACACAGTCTGGTCATTTGAAGCAACACATGTTAACGCATTCAGGAGTGAAAAGGTATTCATGTGGGGAGTGTGATGCTAGGTTCACACAGTCGGGTTCTTTGAAGCGACATGTTAATGCATACAGGAGTGGAAAAGTATGCATGTACAGATTGTGGAGCTAGGTTCACACAGTCTGGTACTTTGAAGCGACACATGTTAACGCATTCAGGAGTGAAAAGGTATTCATGTGGGGAGTGTGATGCTAGGTTCACACAGTCTGGTCATTTGAAGCGACACATGTTAACGCATTCAGGAGTGAAAAGGTATTCATGTGGGGAGTGTGATGCTAGGTTCGCAGAGTCTGGTCATTTGAAGCGACACATGTTAACGCATTCATGAGTGAAAAGGTATTCATGTGGGGAGTGTGATGCTAGGTTCGCACAGTCTGGTCATTTGAAGCGACACATGTTAACGCATTCAGGAGTGAAAAGGTATTCATGTGGGGAGTGTGATGCTAGGTTCACACAGTCTGGTTCTTTGAAGCGACATGTCAATGCATACAGGAGTGGAAAAGTATGCATGTACAGATTGTGGAGCTAGGTTCACACAGTCTGGTACTTTGAAGCGACACATGTTAACGCATTCAGGAGTGAAAAGGTATTCATGTGGGGAGTGTGATGCTAGGTTCACAAAGTCTGGATATTTGAAGCGACACGTGTTAACGCATTCATGAGTGAAAAGGTATTCATGTGGGGAGTGTGATGCTAGGTTCAGACAGTCTGGTCATTTGAAGCAACACATGTTGACACATACAGGACAGAAAAAGTATGCATGTACAAAATTTCATGTTCACGCATTCTGGAGTGAAAAGGTATTTATGTAGGGAGTGTGATGCTAGGTTCACACTGGATAGCAATTTGGAGAAACACCTGTTCATTCACAGTGGAGTGAAAAAGTATTCATGCACAGAATGTGATGCTAGGTTCACACAGTCTGGTCATTTGAAGCGACACATGTTAACGCATTCAGGAGTGAAAAGGTATTCATGTGGGAAGTGTGATGCTAGGTTCACACTGTCTGGTAATTTGAAGCAACACATGTTAACGCATTCAGGACTGAAAAGGTATTCATGTGGGGAGTGTGATGCTAGGTTCACACTGTCTGGTCATTTGAAGGGACACATGTTAAGGCATTCAGGAGTGAAAAGGTGTTCATGTGGGGAGTGTGATGCTAGGTTCAGACAGTCTGGTCATTTGAAGCAACACATGTTAACGCATTCTGGAGTGAAAAGGTATATATGTAGGGAGTGTGATGCTAGGTTCACACAGTCTGGTCATTTGAAGCAACACATGTTAACGCATTCTGGAGTGAAAAGGTATCAAATCCTCCCCGAAATGCGAAAATTCGTTTTGGGGTGTCGGGCGCTGGACCCCCCAGAACCCCCCCAGAAAGGGCGCTGCCCTTGCACCCTGCCGGGGCCTTCAGGTCCCTGGACCGGCCTTTTCAGTTTTTTCATTTTCCAGCAGTTGCACCCATGTGGTTGTCATGTATGTGGTATTGAATTCACAAAAAGAATGTGATTGGAGTGAACATGTTTTTGCAGTGTGTGTGTGTCCATTTCACTGTAATCCTTCTCCATTGCATGTGTGTTTGTGTGAGTGAATGATATATTCAACAGTTGTGATGAAAGGAATGAAAATAAATAGAAAAATATAAAATAGACAATTTTGTTATGTTATACATTTTGGTATGTCTGGAGAGAGGGAGAGTATTCCTGGACAATGGAGGTGGATTTGATAAGTACGATTCATACTAATTAATGAGGATGTTTACATGGCGCAAATCCTAAAACGGTCCTAAGGGCCTCACTAAAACAATATTTCTATGCACATTCGGAATCAAATTTGTAAATAACATTGAAATATACTTTACTTTACTAATACAATTTACAAAGTTTTCAATACACATTCACAAGTAAAAATAGTCCTTGTACATGAATAGCTCAACCATTGTCGCTGAAAACACAGACACATGAAACAGCACAACCAAAAACCACCACCACCAGAATTATTGTTTAATTCATACACATGTTCAGACAGGGTGAGATGGAATCAAATTGTTAAAAAGATCAGGATTGTCACAAGCATTTACACAAAGATGAGTACATGTGTCATGTATATATTATAACAAGCAACAAAGTACACAAGTATTTTTTAATTGAAATAATACAGCCATTCTGAGAGGGAGAAATTTCAGGACATGGAAGCTCTAAAGTCACGTGACATCCCCTTGATAGGCATCCATTAATGAGAAACATGCGTTTTAAAAAGGTTTGAGAAAAGATGTAAAGCTGCAGAGGTTATGACCAGAAAATCTGAAAAAGCATGGTCTTATAAAAGAGGTTCCATTGTAGCGGTAACGGATCCAGGTACAGTGGAACCCCTCTCTAGCGACCTTGAAAATGTTGACAAAAATCGGTCCTTATGGAGGGGGGTCCTTACAGAGGGAGGGGGCGGGGTCAGGGGGCCACAAAGAAAGTCACCAGATTTTCTTAAAAAAAGAAATCAGAGAAGTTTGAGTTGCTGACGACCGTTTCCTCAAGCAAACTGCTTCGATTTCATGTTTGACATTGTCGATGGTGTCCACCAGTTCTGGTGCATGTTTCAATGCAAAAAGAGTTTGTTTCTGAGCATATGATGATGCTGTCTTACTGTGCAAATGTGAGGAAATTGCGTCTTAAAATGGAGAAAGTCTAAAAACAAATAGTTACAGAGGTTATGAGCACAAAACCGGAAAAAGTATGATTTTAAAAGAGGAGTTCCACTGTGACGCTCAAGGACCAAGGCAATGCAACAAAGTTCAGGGGAGATAAGCTGATTGTCTGTGTTCGTTTGCCCCTTATGGAGGTATCTCCCTTGAACAAAAAATTCCCCGTTCATTTTCTGACGATGAGTGAGAGTGAAACTTGTACACCATTATCAGATCAAAACCACACAAACAGTGGAAACTGGTGCGCCAAAGCACTTGTCGTCTCGCTGAACATTTGCAAACTGGATAGTAAATTTAAACAAGAAAATTTGCTGATTCAAATCAGCAGGTTCCCAGACGTTCCTTTATGTAACTTTTAGGTGAATGGCAAGGACTACAACTAAAGTAGTCCTTGGTGAATGGTCAAAGTGGTTTCTTCAAAAAACAGTCATGGCAGGGTGTTTGTGTGTGACACTTGTCCGAGTGCTAGGGTGAAATAGTGAAATGATTAAATAACGCAAGTTATTTGAAGGAAAAAATCTTGTTTTGTTCCCGATCAATATTATGCAAGCTAGGGTTTTGTTTATGGTAAATATGTTCTGAAATGGACTACATGTATAGTTATATTATGCTCACACTCAGTCATCTTGCACAACAATGCAACACATGGATTGGATTAATGGAATGACATGTATTTGTCAACAACGAATCATGGGATAGAAAACTACAAAATGTGAAAGAAAGTACATTTAAACAATAAATGTAATACTGATTGTTAAACAAATGTAACACCGTTAATTGAACGCCATTGTGATAATAGCACCAGTAACAAGATATTGGCAAGTGCAATGATGGTGGTATTGTAATTACATTTATTTGTCAACAACAAATCAGGAAATAGAAAATTCAAAACGGGAAAGAAAATGTTTATGTTAACAAAATCCTGAAATCAATTTTAAGTAAGCTATTGCCGTCAACATGGAAAAATTGCGCGAGTGTCAATTGGTACAGTAAAACTAAACGTTTTATTGGACATTAGCGCAATTTTTCCATGCCGACGACGATATGTAGATTGTTTTATGTCACACCCACAGCTTAAAAATAGTTTGGTTTGATCGAGAAATGTTTGAGTTATGAAAATAATTATATTTATTTGTCAACAACAAATGACGAGATAGAAAAATTAAAAATGGGAAAGAAAATGTGTTATGTTAACAAAATCCTGAAATCAATTTTAAATAAAATATTGTCGTCAACATGGGAAAACTGCGTTAGTGTCAATTGCTATGTACAGTAAAGGTAAACAACATTTCACTTGACATTAGCGCAATTTTGCCATGGCGACGACGATATGTATATTGTTTTATGTCACACTCACAGCTTTAAAAATAGTTTGGATTGACCGAGAAATGTTTGAGTTATGAAATAATTATATTTATTTGTCAACAACAAATGACGAGATAGAAAAATAAAAAATGGAAAAGAAAATGTGTTATGTTACACAGCTTAAAAATAGTTTGGATTGATCGAGAAATGTTTGAGTTAGAAAAATAGCAACTGCTTGGATTGTAAAAAGAAGTCTAGAAAATGGAGTTTTGGTGCATTAGTGAAAAACATAATTGGCATAATTATACATTGTTAATGTTAATTGAACATGATCCAGATATCATCAGCAACATGATTCAGATATCATCAGCAGCAAGTTATTGGCAAGTGAAACTGTAAACAAATGTTAAAGACAGTGGGTTTGAGAAACAGTAAAATATAGTTTGATACATGTAGTAATGATTGGTACGCATGCTGACGTTGTTAATCAACGTGGAAAAATTGCGTTAGTGTCAATTGGTACAGTAAAGGTAAACGTTTCACTGGACATTAGCGCAATTTTTCCATTGATGTGAACTCCATTATTACTGTCACATATGTTTTACAAATTACACCCATAATCCAAACCAACGCGCAAACACACACACACCACAACTACACACATATTTACTCGTTACCATTGGCCAACGCTCGTCACAACACTGATAGACTACGAAGCAATCTCTTCGATCATCTCTTCGCTGAGTCGGTCACACTTTTGCTCACCCCTGCCAACAATCTCAAACGTATCCTTTTTACATTTAGTCAAGTTTTGACTAAATGTTTTAACATCGAGGGGGAATCGAAACGAGGGTCGTGGTGTATGTGTGTGCGTGTGTGTGTGCGCGTGTGTGTGTGCGTGTGTGCGTGTGTGCGTGCGTGTGTGTAGAGCGATTCAGACCAAACTACTGGACCGATCTTTATGAAATTTTACATGAGAGTTCCTGGGATTGATATCCCCGAACATTTTTTCTTTTTTTGATAAATACCTTTGATGACGTCATATCCGGCTTTTTGTAAAAGTTGAGGCGGCACTGTCACGCCCTCATTTTTCAACCAAATTGGTTGAAATTTTGGTCAAGTAATGTTCGACGAAGCCCGGACTTCGGTATTGCATTTCAGCTTGGTGTCTTAAAAATTAATTGATGACTTTGGTCATTAAAAATCTGAAAGTTGTAAAAAAAAAAAATTATAAACCGATCCAAATTTACGTTTATCTTATTCTCCATCATTTTCTGATTCTAAAAACATATAAATATGTTATATTTGGATTAAAAACAAGCTCTGAAAATTAAATATATAAAAATCATTATCAAAATTAAATTGTCAAAATCAATTTAAAAACACTTTCATCTTATTCCTTGTCGATTCCTGATTCCAAAAACATATAGATATGATATGTTTGGATTAAAAACACGCTCAGAAAGTTAAAACAAAGAGAGGTACAGAAAAGCGTGCTATCCTTCTTAGCGCAACTACTAACCCGCTCTTCTTGTCAATTTCACTGCCTTTGCCATGAGCGGTGGACTGACGATGCTACGAGTATACGGTCTTGCTGAAAAATTGCATTGCGTTCAGTTTCATTCTGTGAGTTCGACAGCTACTTGACTAAATGTTGTATTTTCGCCTTACGCGACTTGTTTTTCAATCACTACAAAATTATCATACAGCTTTTTATGTCTCACTAAATTATAAATCAGATGTATGTGGTTGTTTGTTGCCTTGAATGCCCCAAGGGGCAAAAATGAGTGTTTCTTCCATACTAATAAGCCTCATTTGCCTAAACCATATAGGGATTTATCCGTCCTTAGAGAGTTAATTTTTTTTTATATAAATCCCATGCTAATTTCAAATACAGCGTTTTGCTATTCACTTCAATATAATAGTAAATAACAATCAAGAAATAACGAAGTCGTTAAACCACAATTTCCCAGATATTTACACTTTTCATTTTGTTTCAATTCACACCACAAAACATACACTTCGCCTTTTGCTATTCAGTCTCAAGTCTACATAATAATAGTATAAATCATAACTAATTTTCTTCACATCATCAATGTTGCCTCACATGTTCTTTGTACAATCGTTGGTTTTCACAATAAATATTGCATTACTGTAATTGTCTTCTTTTTCTTTAACAATGTCTTTCCAAAAACAAAACTCAAAGACCACAAAAGCAACCTACTCCTATCTCTCGTCTCTCTTCCTGGGTACAATGGTACCTAAGACTTACATTCAAATGCTTACATTTCCATGCTACCCACATTGACAAAATACCAATAATTATTCAAAACAAATGAACGAAGGGAAAAAACCGTTGTGTGCCCTATCGCATGGCGTTGAAGCGAGTTACTTCCCTTACACATTCAATCACACTAGTTGGTTTGCGATTGTCGCTGTACCGTTCTTTGTATATTTTTAACGTGGGAGATCTGAGATAGTTTTTTTGTTGTATTATATAACCTATTATAGTGTAATTTTGCATCATGCTGTAACAGTTTCAAGAAAGAATGACAAAAAAATTGAAATACATTGCTGCAAACAACTAAGTTTGCCGAAAATTAGTTCCGGAATGTCACCATTCGCACAGCCAAATGCCTCCGCATAACCCAGACCTCCGGGTCTGGGAAAAAAAACCCACCTGTAAACTTGAAAACGATCTAACAATACTTGTGACTGACAAGGAATAACTTCTGTTTTTAATTTTTTTTTAAATGAAATTCCCAGAGAGCAAAGCTTTAACGACTCTGTTCTATTACGGAAGTCAGGGAAAACTGATTGTAAATTCTAGTGTAGATTTGAAAACGATCTAACAAAACTCTAGGTAAGACCAGGAATAATCTGGTACAAAAAAAGTATCAACTTCACATAGAGCACAGCCTTACTGCCTCTGTTGTCGGGAAAGAACATTGCAAACTGGATTGTAAAATAATTGTAAATTTGAAAAGAATCCAACAAAACTTATGTGAGCATATCTGGTAGAACTAATATTTCTTTCCGGTAGTTTCATTGAAAATTGTTCCGTACTTACACACACGCAGGCACACACACACACACACACACACACACATACACACACACACACACACACAAACACACACACAAACATACATATGCAAACACACACACACAAACATACATATACAGAGATAGATAATTTAGAGATTGAGAGATAGAGATAGATACACACATGCATACACACACACACACATACACACACTGACACACACAAACACCGTGCACACACCCGCGCACACACACTGACACTGTGACACACACACTGACACACACACACCCACTCACATACACACACACTGACACCACACAGACACACACACCACACACACACACACACACACACATTGCCACACACCTCCCACCTCTACCCCTACTATAAGGTGCCTGTGTGATAAAAACGACCCGAGGCTATCCAGTGCCTTCGTGCAACCACTTCCTCCTTGCTCTGCGAATAGCGCAAATCCTGTTAGCATGTTAGCCAACCAATCTGGCAATCAGCCTGCGCTCCGCTATAGTCCGGTGCAGAGAGATTATGATTTAGTGTGTCAATTCCTCAGTTTCGGTAATTATTATATTTTCGTAATGACTTTTAATGTTTTGTAAGTTCCTTTTTTTTTTGCCGCAAAATGTTGTGTAAGTTCGTGTGTGTGTGTTTTTTCCCCCAACAGAAAATGTTTTGTAAGTTCGCTTTGTTCTTTCCTCGCTTTTTTCTGGATTTGCCGTTTTTATTTTTTTCTTACTAAGCTTTATTTGTTATGCTTTGAGTTCCACCGGTGGTGATGGTGGCCGTTTAGATTGGTTGGTTCTGTTTTGTTTGTTTCTCAGTGAGGTGTTTGCCGTGTGTACGCGGTGAGTACAATTAAGAATGCGTTTTTGTCAGTTTGTGCTCTTTTCTATACTACTTTTCACAAGCTTACCATCCCGAAGAAGGCAGTAACGTGCCGAAATATTAATGATTACAGATGAACGTACCTAACCTGGTTACTGGTGTGTTTTCTTTTTATTACTTTTTACAAGTTCAGTCAGCCATACTTGACTGAATGACGGTTACCTTTGTCTCCCTGTGTGTGTGTGTGTGTGTGTGTGTGTGCCACAGTGCCTGCCGCGCGGCCGGGTCGCCCGTCACTGAGTGTCCGTCCGTCATGCAGTAGAGGCTCAGTGACGTGGTGCATGCGCGTCAGTCTGTTCGTGTGCGTGGGTACGTGCATGTTAGTCTGTTTATGGCAGCACAGTTCTCCAAATCTGCTTCGTCTGTCGCAATCTCGGTCTCAGAACAACACAAAAGACTGAGACTCAGTTTCGCGGAACAAAACAACCAAGGGCATGAACTCTTCTCGGTCCTGGTTCAGGACTTGCTCAATCGGCGACAATCGCACTGTATTCTCTCCCTTCGATGTTCCTTCCTGCAAGGACTTTATTGGTTGTCACACTCACAAAAACAAATTAACACTAATCCGCGTCTGATTGTGTGATTTGTTAGATGAGTTCTCCCCACTCGCTCTGATCAGGGCTGATAAAGGCGATAACAGATCGATGAGACTGAGACGGAGGAACCACAGGCACATGACTCACTGTGCGGAGGGTGTCACTTTGTGGGGGATGGGGCGGGGAGGTTGGGGTGTATGTGTGTGAGTGTGTGTATTGGGGGGGATTGGTGGGGGGGGGGGGGGGGGCTGTTGGAGACCAGCTTTAGCTCTTGCCGGCCAAACAGTGGTGTTCTTATGCAAGAGCTAAAGTAAATTTCACGACACATGACGTGACACGCACTGAGACACACACACACACACACACACACACACACCGGCACACACTGACACACACTGACACACACGCACACACACACACACACATACACACACACATGCACACACACACATACACACACACACCAGTGAGACACTGTGACAGACAGACCGACACACGGACAGACCGACACACAAACACTACCACGCACTAACCCCACCCTTACGCCCCCACCAGCCTCTTCCACCACCACGCCGCCATTAGCCTCGGAGCTCCAGTTGTAATACAGCGGAACCCCCTTTTGACGACCTCGAAAAATATGAGAAAATCAGGTCTAGTGACAAGTCGCGTAAGGCGAAATTACTACATTTAGTGAAGCTGTGGAACTCACAGAATGAAACTGAACGCACTGCATTTTCTCACAATGACGGTAGTCCGCCGCTAGTGCAAAAGGCAGTGAAAGTGAAGAGCCTGTTTAGCGCGGTAGCGGTTGCGCTGTGCTGCATAGCACGCGGCTTAATTGACTGTACCTCTCTTCGTTTTAACTTTCTGAGGGTGTTTTTGATCTAAACATATCATATCTATATGTTTTTGGAATCAGGAACCGACAAGGAATAAGATGAAATTGTTTTTAAAACGATTTCGGAAATTTCATTTTAATCATAATTTTTATATTTTTAATTTTCAGAGCTTGTAACATAACATGTTTATATGTTTTTGGAATCAGAACATGATGAAGAATAAAATAAAAGTAATTTTGGATCGTTTTATAAAAAAAAAAATAATTTGAATTACAATTTTTAATGACCAAAGTCATAAATTAATTTTTACGCCTCCATGACTAAATGTAAAAAGGAGGGAGTTTGAAATGGAGGTAAATTTACAGAGGTTATGAACAGAAAGTCTGAAAAAATAGGCCCTAAAGGAAAGGGAGTCTTAAATTGAAAGATCTCAAAGGGGGGGGGGGGGGGGGGGGGGAGGGGTTCCACTGTAGAATAAATGTCCTGCTCTCATGCAGGCAGCCCAGCCTTCCAACACATACATTCCCATTGTTCACCTCTGTCATCCTCATCCATCATTCCCTAATATAAGTTATCCTTGCTGCACTCAAAAGGTCATTTCTGATGTTGCATTTCAAAATATTCATAGGCTAACACAATGAAACCGAAAAGAAACACAATCACAAAACAGGTCCTGTGAATATCCATCTTTTTTAAGTTGCCCAAAAATGAAAGATAGTGACCTTTTGATGTGAAACGGTTATAGCAGTAACGGATCGACGGAGGGGTGCGTGG
>NC_090250.1:528191-530691 GCF_037325665.1 Littorina saxatilis | reverse complement strand
AACCGAGACTGAATCGCAGTTGTTGATAGCAACTCCCAATCGAACACTCGCAACCAGAACCCGTTTCATCTCTGATAAAGTGTGTAGAAACCGTTTCATTTCGATAGTGCTGCTGTTCCCAGACAACGTTCTGTGTGATCTAAACATCTCTGGAGTTTAAAGATACACTATATTCACTCCTTCACTTGTATGCTTCGCCCGTTAGCTCCGTTGGTTGCGCACTGGACAGGCTGTGATCCGCGCCGGTCATGGGTTCGAATCCGGGCCACGGGTCAACGTCATGTGCAGACTCAGAGACGGTATCCATGTCCCACCCCCGCGTCACCACAGTGTGGCACGTTAAGAACCTCGATCGGTCTTTCTGCCAGAAGTGCAAGTGGTTGGTTACACCTAAACACGGCTCAGTGACGCAAGCGCCTGGGGTAGCGCGACTCTATTGCAAACCACCTGGAATGCCCAACACAGCCTGCCATCTGATGATCAGATGCCCAACCTACAGCGCCATCAGCAGACCATCCTCTTCCGCCTACGGACTGGACACTGTCGACTGCGTGCCCACATGCACCGCCTTGGTCTGTCGCACACACCGAACTGCCCGTGCGAAACAGGCCCACAGACCCCGGAGCACATCCTGCAGACCTGCCCGCTCCACCAGGAAGCCAGAACAGATCACTGGCCCCAAGGTGCCACACTGCAGGAGCAACTCTGGGGCACCAAAGACTCCCTGATCCTGACCACCAGCTTTATTCAAGCTACAAAACTTGAAGTCTGACCTGAGGCCAAAAATCCTGGAACGCCGAAGAAGAAGAAGAAGAAGCTGCTAGCTTCCCAATGCGAGGAAGCGACCCGAATTTTCCAGCCGCATGGGACAATAACTACACTCACACACATACACACACACACACACATACCTAGGGAGACAAACCTCACCCTCCGCCCTCATTAATTAAAAATCATTGAGTCAAGTATTGACTGAACGTCAAATCACTATGTGCACAGGAGGCACGTAGGCTGCAGATTGGAAGAATGCGCTTATCCCCTGACTGACACGATGGCTTTCAGGAAACACTGCCTCTTTAAATCTTGACACGCACATTTCTCTCTTCTCAGCAGTAAAAGGGTGATTTGATTGTTTGACATGGCTGTGGCGTCTTCTCTCGCTGATGTTGCCAGACAGCGTTCTGTGGCATATAGCGATCTCATCAGTGTGTGTGTGTGTGTGTGTGTGTGTGTGTGCGCTCGCGCGTGTGTGTGTGTTTTCAATTTTTTTTCTCTAGACAAAGTGGTAGTGATCTTTGACGACCTCAGCAGTCAAGCTTTCCAGACAAAGTCTTGTGTCACCATGACTTATCATCGTCATCATCACATTGTTGTTGTTGAGTGAGCGTTCCCAGCAGTTAAAGTGTGAACTGATTGCTTATATAGCGAGGTCGAAGCGTCGTCCTGACAGTCGCGATTCAGCGATGAGACAGCAGCTAACTCTTTTTTTCTTTAAAAAAATATTAAACATTTTTGTTGTAAATTGTCTTTTTTTTGGTAAAACATTTTGTGTGTATTATGGCGGTATCAGCAGTTACGTTTTGATTTATTGTTATGTATGGTTGCGGCGAGTCTCTCAAGGTTGTTTCTAGTTTCAGACAACGTTGTGTTTGTGTCATAGCAATCTCATCAGTCAAATCTCCCAGACACATTTGTGCGTCTTCAACATTCAATCACGGTTGACGGCCGTACTTTCCCCGAAATCGGCGAGCGGCTGCTCAAATGGCGGAGTAAAAACGGTCATACACGTGAAAATTCACTCGTGCGAAAACACGAGTGTACATGGGAGTTTCAGCCCATAAACGTGGAAGAAGATGGCCGTACTAAATCTTTAGTCGTGATGTGGCAAGGGTGTGTCCTCTGGCCAAACTTACTGTCGTACTGTCTGTACACGGTACGGGGCTTGAGAATGTGCTCAGGGGCCCATTCCTCTTAGCCTTATTTGCTGTGAGAATTAAACTAATGAGGCAAAGCGTTGTTTAAAGGTGGTCGTCTACATTTTTGCTTTTTTTCAATAATCTTATGGTTAGATTTCGATACAAAATTATGTCAAAAGATGAATGAACCATGGGGAAAAAAAGTATAGAAAAAAAATATATGTAAAAAAAGATTTTATTTTTGGGTAGCGTGACTCACGCTTCCAATATTTTGTTTTTTGTTTGCTGAGAACATGTGCTTTGTCTAAAAATACTGACCAATCAAATTCATGTCACTATGCTTATAGCCACGCCCAAACAAGTGCAGCAACAGTATGACACTGGAGCGCTGTCCACGCTTTTTTTTTAAACGCACGGAATGCACGGGATTTGAGAGGAGTTTTGCGCTTGGCATTTTCCAAATAAGGATATCATACTATGAGTACTACGCTGGAATACTACAATGAATTTTCAAGCGGCTACACTGGCTTCGTCTTTCCTGATCGAAAGGGGGTGTATTGTTGATATTTGTAGATAATAGACTC
>NC_090250.1:515691-525691 GCF_037325665.1 Littorina saxatilis | reverse complement strand
CTGCTGTCAGGAGCTGAACGGTAGGCCGCAGCGAAACCAAAAGCAGAGTGCACGAAGGATTTACCATCTGCAAAGAATCCCCTTGCACGGCATTTAATTAGGATGTGCCTAACTGAACATTCAAACACTAGTTTCAAAGTAGGCTATTCATCAGCCCAAACCCAAAACCGAACCGTGTAGCTCCGGCTCCGTGTGCAATTTGAGACCGTCTTTTGGTGAGGTCTACCCCTTTAACTTTGTCTTCAAACAAGGTGCTATGTAAGGCCAAACAAAATATATGTTGGTTTAGGGTAACCCGACCGAACCTATTTTTTCCCGCCGACCTTAAAACTTTTTTTTCATTTCTCAAAAACACACACAAAAAAACAACCTCTGGCACATTTTGCGAACCTTACCGACCCTATTTGTTTGTTTGTTATGTTAACCTATATCAACATATATTTTTGTTTAGTCTAAACTGCACCACTCTCAGCAGTTTTATCTGATTGTTTGACGGCTTTGTTTGGCATCTTCTTTTGCTGCTGTTTCTAGAAACATTCTGTGTGATCAAGCAATGCCAGCAGTTACATTTTAATTGATTGTTTGTCATAGATAGTGCATCTTTTTTCACTGCTGTGTCTAGACGAATTTCTGTGTGATCTATAGCGATGCCAGTAGTTTAGTTTTAACTGATTATTTGACATAACCTGAGGCGTCTTGTTTCGCTTCTGTTTCTAGACACAATTCTACGTAATCTAACTATGCTGGCAGTTTCGTTTTAACTAATTATTTGTCATGGTGGGGCGTCTTTTTTTGATGCTGTTTCTACATATAGAAAAAACTCTATGTGATCCAGCGATGCCAGCAGTTTCATTTCAAGTGATTATTTACAAAGTAGGGCGGTTTTTCTCTGCTGCTGTTTCTAGACACAATTTTATGTGATCTAGCGATGTCAGCAGTATAACATTTTAACTGATTCAGTGATTGTTCGCCGCCATAATGCATGGTGAGGCATCTTCTTTTGCTGCTGTTTCTAGACGAATTTCTATGTGATCTAGCGATGCCAGCAAAAAAATTTGGCTCAAAGAAGCAAAATGGTGCCATCTGGTGCCATTTGAACTTATAAATGGTCATAGAATCAGCTTTCCAATTTTTTTTGTTTTTGTTTTTGCTGGAGGGGGGGGTGCACGTGCACCCTGTGCACCCCCCTCGTCCGCCCCTGATTTAATGATAGTAGGTTTGGTTGTGATCAATCAGAATAATGTGGGAATAAAAATGTATGACAGTTTGGTAAGATGACATGTAATTCACATATGCTGAAATATAATATTATACATCATATAATATTAAAGGACCCCAACAGGCTATTTTTGGTGTCAAAAACGCGTTTATTTGCGTTTTGGCGTGACTTAGGTCAACCAGACATATGCATGCCGTAGGAAATTGTTTTCTCACCTTCCCTCACAGGGTTTAGTTTATTTCGGAATCGTTTAGGCCATAATCCGACGAATTTCGTGGCTGAAGCGAAGCGTTTTCGCGTTTCGATCTGGCGGCCATTGTATCTCGAACGTCCGCGAGAGTAAGGAAGTGGTGAATTCTGGGTAAAATTTTCGATGACATCAGAAGCCGAATTCATAGAAGCAACTTTAGCTGCTGAACCTTACAGTTTTGAGCCTGGGAGTTAAAATCAAGGGTCTGCGCGCCCCGTGATTTGTAATCATTTTTTTTTACAAATCACGTTAATGTTCCCGATATCTTCTTGTCGGCATCCCAAAAGTCAAGGCACAAAAACAAAATCCCTTGACTTTTGGGGTAGCGCGACTCCGTTGATTTTGTTTTCTTTCTCCATATCATTACTAGATTGTCCCGTCGCTGGGAAATTCGGATCACTTCCTCCCAGTGGAAAGCTAGCAGCAACAGAGTCGCGATACCCCAAAGTCAAGGGAGACCTATGGGATTTTACTTCCTTTTCTTTATTGTCCCATCGCTGGGAAATTTGGGTCGCTTCCTTCGAGTGAAAAGCTAGAAACAACAGAGTGGCGCTACCCGAAAGTCAGTGAATCTATTAGATTTTTTTTCTCCATTTCTTTATTGTCCCATCACATTCCACAACTTGGACACATACCACAACTTGGACACATACCACATCTTGGACAACATACTACAACTTGGACACAGACCACATCTTATACGCATACCACAACTTGGACACATACAATAACTTGGACACATTACCATAGCTTGGACACATACCACAACTTGGACACATACCACAACTTGGACACATACCACATGTTGGACACATACCACATCTTGGACACATACCACAACTTGGACACATACCACAACTTGGACACATACCACAACTTGGACACATACCACATCTTGGACACATACCACAACTTGGAAACATACCACATCTTGGACACTTTCCACATCTTGGACACATACCACATCTTGAACACATTCCACATCTTGGACACATACACATACCACAACTTGGACACATACCACAACTTGGACACATACCATATCTTGAACACAATCCTCATCTTGGACATATACCACAACATTGCACATATTGGACACATACCACAACTTGGACACATACCACAACTTGGACACATTCCGAGCGAGCAGATAGCTGTATCGTTATCAGCGTCTGTTACTGGAGATCGTTCTTACAGCGGCGTCCGAGTTGAGACGGAAGTGTCCCACCTATTTGGGTTGATAATCGGGGATTAATGTAGAATTGTATCCTCTTAATAGTCAGGTTTGAGGCACAAAGTGTACGAGGAAAAAACATTCTCTCTCAAGGGTGGAAGTAAAATGTCTGCCAGACTCAACAATAGATTAGGCAGCCCATGGTCACTGTTGTGATTGTTGTTGAAGTTTTATCGGATTTGTTGTTGGCTATGTTGTTGAAGACGTATAATTATGTTCTTGAATTTAAGCTGATGTTGTTGTTGTCGTCGTCGTAGATGAAATCAAGGTTGTAACGTGTCAAATCAATCGTGTTCCACCTACAGTTTATCAGTGTAAAGCTGTTGTTGTTGACATTGACATTGTAGTTGTTCTTGGTTTTTGAGTTGTTGTCAGTGTTATTGTCGTCGTTGTAGTTGTTATACCCAGTCGGATAGAAACAAATAAAAACTCAAGCCTGAGTCTTTTTTTTGCAACTCCGAACATTCGACAGCAGCACACTCTCTTGGCATGATGTCGGGAGCACGCGCGCATCCACAGCTGCAGCTAAGACGCACACCGAGCGTTGCTACTTTCGCTTCTGGCTCCCCCTTGTGACGTCACAGCCAAGGGCTTGCCGCCGCGGGGAATTTGAAGTCTCGCGTAGCAGACGAATTTGGTCGCTTTTTGAGCATGCATTTTGTGTAAAATTAGACTGATGCAACAGAAAACCTGAGATTTACCGATCGATTTTTGCATCTGTAGATGCTTACCTATATAATTAAATCAACCCCAACTGCTTTATCTGACCTTAAAAAGAGCCTGTTATGGTCCTTTAATATGGCTGTTGCCATGACCATGAACCCCAAGAAAGGTTTAAATGTAATGTAAATCAAAATACCAAAATCAAGCACCTATTAATCTGGTCTACGGCGCGGGAAGATTGAGGCCTTCGTAAACGTTCAACGTTGGTCAATAATGATTTTAACAATGTTGTGTCGTTTTGTATTATGTTTTATTTTGTTGATCAATTGATAAATATGTCTTCCCAACATATTACAAATCAAACAGAAATAAAGTCTTAGAGAACTACAATAATTATTGTTGCCGTCAAAACCTTGCAAGGCCTCAACCGTTCTCACGAGATCAGTTACATCTCTCTCTCTCTCTCTCTCTCTCTCTCTCTCTCTCTCTCTCTCCCCGTCTCTCTCGCTTTCTCTCTCTCTCTCTCATCTGACTCTTGGCACACAGGTCAAAGCAGAGGTTAACTTGAGTGCACGTGTACCTAGCAGGAGGGGGGTGATTTCTTGAATTAGCTGAGGGCGGTAAACATGTGTCTCAAAGCAGAGGTTGGGCTATTTTTTGACCGTCAACACAGACAGTACAGCGTCGTCAATCCCCGCGTGAAGGAAATCGCTCACATTCCACGTCCAAAACGTAGTGATATTGACACGCCAGATTAGTGCGGTAGCGTATTGTGCTAAGCAGGAAAGCGCGCTTTTCTGTATTCTTGTTAAAGGTACTGAACTTGTCAAATCCAGGTGCACGGAGCCCTTGGGGCTTTTAGTCATACCTCATGCAGCTATCCGTTAGAAGAACTACCAAGTTTCATTGACTTGCACCAAAAGAGTCAAGAACTGCGATTTTTTTACGAATTAATTTCGTACTCGGAACCGGCTGGTCTTGGCCTATTTTTGGATCTAAATTTAGATCAGGTAGATCACCACATCATGCATAAAAAGACACGTCACTAGCAAACTATGTCAGACGTCATCATGAGTTTGTGTAAAACAAAATGGAGGCCGGAATCACTCAGTTGAATCGAACTCCGACCAAACACCACGTATTAACTAGGTTAATTTATGCACTCGCGTGAACAAGAAACTGTCGAGCTTCACAGATGTCGTCGTTGGGTAGTTTAGGGTTTGTTTTTGTACTACCATGGGAGGATTTTTGAACTGTAAATGCACTCAGCTGCAACAAAAACGCAAAACGAAGGCTGTGAGCTGCACTGTGCCTTTAACTTCGCAATTTCCGGAAAACATCCACTTTCACTTTGAGACTGTTCTGTTCACATTTGACACTATCAAAACCACTTTGCAATACTGAAATAATTTTTTCTGTGTTCGAAAGCTACAGCAAATCGTTATTATATCCCCTTAGGTACAGTTTTATAACATTATTGGCACATGTAAACAATAGGAATTAATTAATGAACGCTACGAAAAGGGCAGCCTTTAACCTCCCTGTTGTCACTCAGCATTTTTTTTAAATTCTCATCCACACTTTCAGCACTTCCCCCACCTGCCCTCCCTATCTCAGATGTAATTTGTAAATGACGTTTTCAGCCTCCAATCCACTATTTAACATAGTAAGTCAAGCTTTTCAAACCTTATTAATAATTGCTTTGATGTTTTGCTGATGTTCAGTTTATTATTTAATAAAGATCTCATGGTTCAAAATTTCATATTGTTTTTTCAAAAACGTGCGTGTTTTCCATTTCAAACTAACCTCACTGATGTGAACTCCATTATTACTGTCACATCTGTTTTACAAATTACACCCATAATCCAAACCAACGCGCAAACACACCCACACACCACAACTACACACATATGTACTCGTTACCATTAGCCAACGCTCGTCACAACACTGTCAGTCTCAAGTCTAAATATTAATAGTATAAATCATAACTAATTTTCTTCACATCATCATAGACATAATGTTGCTTCACATGTTCTTTGTACAATCGTTGGTTTTCACAATAAATATTGCATTACTGTAATTGTCTTCTTTTTCTTTAAAAATATCTTTCCAAAAACAAAACTCAAAGACCACACAAGCTATTGCAACCTACTCCTATCTCTGGTCTCTCTTCCTGGGTACAATGGTACCTAAGACTTACATTCAAATGCTTACATTTCCATGCTTCCCACATTGTCAAAATACCAATAATTATTCAAAACAAATGTTAACTACTACCTAACTTCATTTCAGACCCACACCCATTATTATACACACATTTCACATTTAAACCATTAGTCGGCCCCCTGTCGATATTTATCGACTAAGTTCCTTGTTTGACATAGTGAGGCGTCTTTTTTCGCTGCTGTTTCTAGACACAATTCTGTGTGAACTATTGATGCCAGCACTGAGTTACATTTTTACTGATTATTTGACATAGTAGGGCGTCTTTTTTCACCGCTGTTTCTAGACAAGATTCCATGTGATCTAGCGATGTCAGCTGTTTAGTTTTAACTGATTATTTGACATAGTGAGGCATCGTTTTTCGCCGCTGTCTCTAGACACAATTCTATGTGATCTAGCGATGCCAGCAGTTTTATTTTAACTGATTATTTGACATAGTGAGGCGTCTTTTTTCACCGCTGTTTCTAGACAAGATTTCATGTGATCTAGCGATGTCAGCTGTTTAGTTTTAACTGATTATTTGACTTAGTGAGGCGTCCTTTTTCACCGCTGTTTCTAGACAAGATTCCATGTGAACTAGCGATGTCAGCTGTTTAGTTTTAACTGATTATTTGACATATTGAGGCGTCTTTTTTCACCGCTGTTTCTAGACAAGATTCCATGTGAACTAGCGATGTCAGCTGTTTAGTTTTAACTGATTATTTGACATAGTGAGGCGTTTTTTTTCACCGCTGTTTCTAGACAAGATTCCATGTGATCTAGCGATGTCAGCAGTATAAGGCAGATTTAAAAGATTCCATAGTGATAGTGATAGTGATAGTGATAGTGATAGTGATAGTTCGAAGCCATACTGCATAGTGAGACGTCGTGTTTCGCTGCTGATTCCAGACACAATTCTGTGTGATCTAGCATTGCCAACACTGAGTTATATTTTAATTGATTGTTTGACATGAATAGTCCGGCGTCTCCAAGCCAGCTAGCAGTTTAGAATTCAACAGATTTTTTGAGGCCACAGTTATAGGCGCCTTCTTTTGCTGCTGTTTCTAGAACAAATTCTGTGTGATCTAGCGATGCCAACACCGCAGTTACATTTTAATTGATTGTTTGACATAGACAAATTAGATAGCACGCCGTCTCCAAGCCAGCTACTCAATCATCTCGTCTCAGGTGCAACTCTTCGATTGCTGCAAGCGTTGCTAGACTACTGAAAGACATTAGAACTCTTGTGTTCATCTGTCATTGATGGCGCTTGGTGTTGTGTAATGTGTGCACATGTTGCAGGGACGAGGACTTTGTATTGAGTGAGAAAGGTCGGTGATATGCTGTTTAACAAAAAAGTAATCATTGTGTGGCTTTGTGTCTGTCTGTCTGTCTGTAGTGTGTGTGTGTGTGTGTGTGTGTGTGTGTGCGTGCGTGGGTGTGTGTGTGTGTGTGTTTGTGTGTGTGTGTCTGTGTGTCTGTCTTTGCCAGCCTTTTTATTTTGAATTGTCCAAATGAGTCTCTTTCTTACCCCCCCCTCTCTCTCTCTCTCGCACGTCCACTCTCTCTCTATCTCTCTCTTGCTCTCTCTCAGTCTCTCTCACTCTCTCTCTCTCTCTCTCTCTCTCTCTCTCGCACATCCACTCTCTCTCTATCTCGCTCTTGCTCTCTCTCTCTCTCACTCTCTCTCTCACTCACTCTCTCTCACTACACTCTCTCTCTCTCACTCTCTCTCTCTCACTCTCTCTCCGAGTCTCACTCTCTCTCTCTCTCTCTCCGAGTCTCACTCTCTCTCTCACTCTCTCTCTCTCCATCTCTTCATTGTGCAATGCGATTTTGATATCATGTTATGGGTTGTGTCTCCTGTCTTTGAAAGGACAGATTGGAAGAAAAGGTCAGTTTTAAAACTTAAAGCCATATGTACTCGATGACTATACACGCTAATTGCTTTACCAACAGCTGGAGACATGCTAAATTAAGTTCCCTGCAAAATATTGTGGTCTAGGACCCCTTCAATGTTGAGATATGTTAATTTTCATTTTGATCTGGATCGTCCTATTTATAGATTTGGCAACACATGCGCTGTTGACGCAAGGGAGAGAACTCAGTGTCGTTGTTGACATCCTCACTTTTTCAGAGGCTAGAACAAGCTGAAATGCACGTATATGGTCCGCGCATGACGACATATCGTCATTATATGGTCTTATGGTGCGTTTGACATCGATTGTGGGCAAACTATACTTTGTAAACACGGGAGTAAGTTAGTAAGCCTTTAATCCTTGGTAATTTAGGGTCAGATACTCTCTCTCTCTCTCTCTCTCTCTCTCTCTCTCTCTCTCTCTCTCTCTCTCTCTCTCTCTCTTCTTTATAACATGCCACATTTTTGACAAGTGAAATATTGATTGACAGAATGTCACTTTCTCTTTTCTAAAGTTTTCGCACTGCCTGCATGTCTGTCTTGTTGGCACTGTTTTCACTTTTTATATTTTATTTCTATTTTTCTTCCCAATCGCTCGCATTGACTGCATAACTACATGACTAAATGCCTGATAACATTCTTGATTTACTAGTTGCTCGTATTTGTTGTGTGCGTTCAGTGCACCAGCAATACTTTTCTTTCAGGATGCACTCACACACTCAGCCAAAACGTGATCCAGATTAAGACGCTATTTTGGCAATAATCCTGTTTTTTAGGCACAGGTGTTTGGAATAACATACATAGCTTGATTGTACCTTTTGATGGATTTTCGTAATAAGCAGTAGGCTAACATTGAACATTGGTGCTCTCTTGAACGCATAGTACACGCACGCACGCACTGACGCACGCACTGACGCACGCACACACACACACACATACACACATACCCCCCACACAGACAGACAGACACACACACACACACACAGACACACACACAGACAGACACACACACAGACACACACAGACACAGACACACACACACAGACACACACACACACACACACACACACACACACACCGTTTTCCGCCTCTCATTTTGACTCACCAATAGAATGTTGCGGTGATGTCAGTAACACCCATTGTTTGTTTTCAGGGTTTTTTCAACAACATAACTGTTTGACCAAATGTACACGTTCTGTTTATTGACACAATTTTGCAAATGAACACCCAATAATTGTCCTTGTTTAGACAGATAAACGCACCGCAATCGACGAACTTCGGAAATAACTCTGTCGGGTTTGTATGGATTGTTAAAGAGTGAATACTCTTGCTTTTAGTGAGGCAAGCATTATACACGTGCTCCTTGCCCACGTGTGTTAGACACACCCCTCGCCAGTGACTGGCCTATATTGTCACCGTGGGAAAGTTTGACTCACTTAAAGCAAGACTTAGTATTTACTCTTTCACAACGCATACGAATCTGACAGAGTTATTTTCGGAGTGTGTCTTTTGCGGTGCGTTTACCAATCTAAACGAGGACAATGAACGGGTGTTCGAGTGCAAACATTTTTCATCGTGATTTTGTTTGCCGAACATCTATTGCAACATTGTGCTACAAACACCTGTTGGTGCACCAGGACCGATAACGTGTCTGGCAGACGGTTTCAACACCGATCGTGAGGGGGAAGAATGGGAGTGATGCGCTGGGCTTGCCAAGACACAAAGCAAACAGACGCCTCGGGAAGTCACCCGAGACGAGACTATCACGTGGTTGCCGCACACTTTCCACGCAGACGTACAATGGTAACGAAAAGACGAAAGATTGGAACACGAACACAAGCACCCGCTTTTCTCATATATACCGTCAGTAGTACCTGCTACGAACGGACACCCTTGCGTACCGGCCAGACTGTTTCGTACATTGTACTTGTCCCGGACTTCATGACAGGAATATTGATGTCCAGTAAAACTGAATAAGACAGCCAGAGTGTTCGAACAAAGTGGGTGTCCGTTCATGTCAGATATGTTACGGTGGTTCATCACAGACGGCCAGAAGTGCTCCTACAATGTAGGCGGCGTCCCTACAAAGCAGGTGTCCTTTCGTGATAGGTAAATTGGGATCTGTTTAATAATGGACAGCCAGAGGTGTCCCAACAAGCCAGGTGTCCTTTCCTGAGAGGTATATTGTGGTCTACTTAATAAGAGACAGCCAGAAGCGTCCTTTCTTAACAGGTATTTTGCTGTCAATAAAATAAAAGACAGAATTGTCCCCTTGATAAAGATGCCTTTTCTGACAGGTATATTGTGGACAGCGAAAAGTGTCCACACACCGTAGCAGCCCTTTTATTGCAGGTAGGGGAAGGGCTCCTAATTCTTCTTCTTCTTCTGCGTTCGATGTTGATGGCCGTGCTAAATCCTCAGACCAGTGGCTGCCAGGAAGTCCGCAGTCTTGCGCAGTTCGTCGGCAGGACCCCAGGGTTTGGCTCCAACACTGGTCTATTCTTGCCAGAACTT
>NC_090250.1:503191-510691 GCF_037325665.1 Littorina saxatilis | reverse complement strand
CTACCGCGTGTCACACTACGGCGAGTACGACACTACCGCGTGTAACACTACCGCGTGTCACACTACCGCGAGTACGACACTACCGCGAGTATAACACTGCCGCGTGTCACACTACCGCGCGTACCTACCACAACCGCGAGTACCATAACCGTAGAGAGAACGCATGCAAACTTACTTCTTGTGAGTTTGTGTTCTAACGGCTTTGATTGGAAGCAACCCATTCTATATGTATTCTGATAGTGTGTTCTGATCGTTTTGAGTTCTTGGTTAGCATGACAAACATTGAATTAGTGTTCAGAGAACAGACCAGGCCTTTTTGTTTTATATTTCAAGGAAACATTTCAACCTTTGCCTTCAGCCATGGAAGTCATAAAATGACACGCGGTAATGTTATACTCGCGGTAGTGTGACACGCGGTAGTGTTATACTCGCGGTAGTGTCGTACTCGCGGTAGTGTCGTACTCGCGGTAAGTTCTGTTTCCGTACCCGCGACAGCGGCAGCGACAAAAGAAAACGCGCGCAAACGCGTGACGTGTTTCCGTACTTGCTTTTTAAACATGCGGTAAAATCTGTAAACTCCCGCGTTGCCGCGCGACAACGCGAAAAAATCGCTCCAGGACCCTTTCAAAAAAATCGCGTCGCTTGCCGCTTGTCGCGCCGCTAACGCGTCGCGCGTGTGGAAACACTCCTGGTCATTTTCTATGTGCTTGATTTTCGTCGCACCGCTGGAAAAACGCTGTCGCGGGTACGGAAACACAACTTTAGTGTGAGACGCGCAAGTAGATCTCAAGAATGAACGGACCGATCGTCACCAAACTTGGTGAACAGGTTCTATACATTCCTGAGACGGTCCTTACAAAAATTGGGACCAGTCAAACACACGGTTAGGGAGTTATTGGTGGATTAAAATTATACAAGGCCTGGAATAGACGGACACCCCCGTTGGTCAAAGGGAAATAACCATTCTCACTGCCACCAACTGAGAAGGTTATTTCCCTTTGACGGGGGTGTAGTTCCTATCGGAGGAATTTCTTGTTTTAATCCTTTTGTGGTATTGCTGATGATGCTGAACATGTATTTTACTAGTTTACCAATATGTATCTTTGACCCTGATAGCCTACGAAAACGGAGCAATCATGGCCCAACATTGGCCCAATGCTGAATTTATTGGCGCGGTGTTGAGCCTTAGTCGGGCCGTTGTCGTAGGCTGTCAGGGTTTATGTAGCCTTGTTCCATTGTATTCTGACTGTCATAAAGTAATTAATTTTAAGAGAAAGCAGTCATGAACACAAGGAGCTGGGAAAAGTTGCCTCTTACAACAAGCGTGGATAAAGACACATACTTGACATAGGCAAGTACTCTTTTTTTTTTTCAATCACCACTAGAAGTCCCTGGGCAGCATTTTGCTCTGAAAACTGAATCTCACATACGACAGGTGGATCTTTTATTTTAAAAATGTGCCAAATTGCATATCTCCAAGGCCGTAAGACTAAGAGTAGATATTGGGAAGGCCAGTTCAAGAAGGTGTGGGTGGATCAACACATAATTTGCTGGTATACTGGGAACCGTCCCAGAGATAAATAATGTTATATATTATTTGTGGCATAAACTAATAAAGTTAGTCTCTCTCTCTCTCTCTCTCTCTCTCTCTCTCTCTCTCTCTCTCTCTCTCTCTCTCTCTCTCTCACACACACACACACACATACTGATGTCATCTGACTTACTTGGTATCACAAAAGGTGCTGCCTTGCCGGTTTTTGCTGAAAAATAACTCCGAGACAATTAGATTCAATGAATACAATGATACAAGTAACCGGCAAGTCATAAATCCAAGAAGGTGTGGGGACCGACACAAAATAGGCTGGTTGTGGGGTCCGTCACAGAGAAATTAGGTCGAAAGTGGGGTCCGACACAGAAAGTGGGGACCGACACAATGAATTATGGGAACCGTCACGCCTACGTCACAAAAGTGTGGGGGGACCGAACACAGCCAATTTCACTGACTACTTTTGTTGTTTTTATTATTACGGCTGTTTGGATGGCCCTACAATCTTGAAACTTGGGCTGTCTGCTACAGACATGTTGAACTTTTTGCTGGACCAACGACAGTTCCAAGCAGGCATTTTTTGGTAGGATATTTCTTGCCGATGCTACGAATTATGCAGTTTTGCAGTAAAGTGGAAGGCATTCTACCTAATAACGGCTAAAATATCAAAAACCTTCAATCCAACAGCACCTAGGCATGTAGTGTAAACACTCACAGATCTAACAAGACCATTCTCAGAGAGCAACATTGCGTAATACTACCATAAATGGATGTTTTGTCCGCGAATTTTGGCGTGTGGGAACCGAGTGGGAACCGAACACAAAGGGTCAGGGCACCGAACACAAAGCGTAGGGGAACCGTCACAGTGTCACCGGTGTGATATAGAGAATACTACATGGCTTGCTGTGTCGTACCAGATTTACACGAGGTTTTTTTTTAAAATATTGAACTGCGAGCGAAAGCGAGCTGTTCACTATTTGAAAAAGCAACGAGTGTAAATCTGGTACGAAACAGCAAGCCATGTAGTATTCTGTTTATCCTACATACTGTACTTACGTGTATTTTACTGAAAATGTCCTGCATTCGAGGCAGCTAAATTGAAGACGCTTGTTTTGGAACCTCTTCTAAAGCCTCGTGCAATCTATTACGTCAAAGCAAAGAAACGTCACTCTGAAAGTGTGGCGTGACGTGTTAGTTCTAAAGATTCATGGAGGGTAATTAGCGAGCGCAAATTTTGTTTCTATAATGACGTTTGTCTCGGTGACTTTGGCACCATAAGCAGTGGAAAAACAGGTCCCTGCCAGACTTGCTTGACATGACCTCATTTACATGTGATATACACACGTGTGATTTGAACGATTATTATCTCACGGGTGTCTCTCTCACGTATGTAGGATAAAACAAGGTATCAGGCCGTTCACGAGGCTTGATATATTTTTTTGTTTGACTCAGTGGTATCAGTCTAGTTACCAAGTTGATTCTTCCTGATGCGCGAATGTGTTTCTCTTTCTCCGCCGTTTATATTTTTCTCTTTTGTTTTCAATAATTTTGTCTGTGTGTGTGTTCTTCTGCTAGTACTTGTGATCTTTGCTTTCTTCTGGTTTGCTTTCTTTTTTTGCCATTTTTTTTCGTCAGTTTCTGCTTTTTTGGGGTACATTATAAGTCCATTTTTCTTTTAATTAATTCCTGCAAGATGCAAAGTCAACTCACTGATACTGAATTGCTTTTCATTGAATTAAGCGCGAAAAACATTGTCAGTTACAATTTGTCAGTTGTAGAAAGGAATGTTCCTTTTTTTTCACATCACTGTCTGGCGCAGGCTAACCGAGCCGCATTGTTGTTCTTTACTTCGTTAGTCTGTTGATCGAGCGAGGTTTAAACCTTTCCATCGTAACTGAATCAGAGACTATACTGAATCATGTCGTTTTACTGATGTCTGAAGCAGCCAGTGTGCCGCAGAACGCAGAGTGAGTGCGCTGCTGTCCCGATTCAAAGCTCGCGAGGCGTTCCGACTGCAAGCGAGAGCGCGCGAGAGCGACTGATGACTAGCAGACGACACTTTTCAGAAACACGTGTTCCGGAGTGCTTCGCGTACAAACTATCAGCTGCAGCTGGCAGTGTAACGGAAAAAGGCAATTTCTCTGGGTGTGTCTGTATTTATCTGAATCTGATACTTCATCGTTTAACGGTGTAGGATTATTACCGTGGAGAGTTGTAGACTCTGTTCTGTGCAGCCTTCTGAGTGACGATATCACTGATATCACTGTATCAGTGTTGAATTTTATCGTGAGAGAAGACAAGCTGCTCCCGTCGGTGCGAGTAAAGGTGAGGGCATCGTTTTTACATTTAGTCAAGTTTTGACTAAATGTTTTAACATAGAGGGGGAATCGAGACGAGGGTCGTGGTGTATGTGTGTGTGTGTGTGTGTGTGTGTGTGTGTGTGTGTGTGTGTGTCTGTGCGTGTGTGTGTGTAGAGCGATTCAGACTAAACTACTGGACCGATCTTTATGAAATTTTACATGAGAGTTCCTCGGTATGAAATCCCCAGAGGTTTTTTTCATTTTTTCGATAAATGTCTTTTATGACGTCATATCCGGCTTTTTTTTAAAGTTGAGGCGGCACTGTCACACCTTCATTTTTCAATCAAATTGATTGAAATTTTGGCCAAGCAATCTTCGACGAAGGCCGGACTTCGGTATTGCATTTCAGCATGGAGGCTTAAAAATTAATTAATGACTTTGGTCATTAAAAATCTGAAAATTGTAATTAAAATTATTTTTTTATAAAACGATCCAAAATTACTTTTATTTTATTTTTGATCATGTTCTGATTCCAAAAACATATAAATATGTTATATTCGGATTAAAAACAAGCTCTAAAAATTAAAAATATAAAAATTATGATTAAAATTAAATTTTCGAAATCGATTTAAAAACAATTTCATCTTATTCCTTGTCGGTTCCTGATTCCAAAAACATATAGATATGATATGTTTGGATTAAAAACACGCTCAGAAAGTTAAAACGAAGAGAGGTACAGTAAAGCGTGCTATGCAGCACAGCGCAACCGCTACCGCGCTGAACAGGCTCGTCACTTTCACTGCCTTTTGCACTAGCGGCGGACTACGGTCATTGTGAAAAAATGCAGTGCGTTCAGTTTCATTCTGTGAGTTCCACAGCTTGACTAAATGTAGTAATTTCGCCTTACGCGACTTGTTGTTATTCTGTGTACTTCAACAACAAAAACTGTTATTATTTCTTGTTTTGTTTTAATCGTAGTGTTGCTGCTTCAAATGTCAAGCAAAGTTTCCATTAACAAATGAGTTACTTAGTATTAATCTTTCAAGATGAAATGCAATCCTTTATCCGAGACTCGGTAAAAACGAATGTTTGACCAATTCAATTGAAAAATGCGGTCGCCACAGTGTCGCCTCATTTTTGTGTGAAAGCTGGATATGACATCATCGCTCATTCTCTATCATTTAGAATTTCTCCTGCGATGTTGAAAATGACTCCTTCACAGCAAGGTAACTGGAGCAAAGAGTTCGACAACTTGAAATGCAAAAATAAAATGCGCACCAGAAATTATACTGGAATGAAAAATGCGAATGAGAAGATAACTAAGACAAGGAAGACAAGATACAAATGGGAAAGCAGGTTCTGTGTTATATATAATGCTCGATTTCATACGTCCTAAAACAGATAGTCTGCTAACGCTCAAAAATCAATAATAAAAAAACACAAGAATAATGATCAAGGTATGACACGTTTTGATATCAACAATTTTGTGAGTACTGTTTAAGTCAAGATGAGGTGAAGTGAAAAAAAAAAAAAAAAAAAAAAAGATATCAAAAAGATATCAAAAAGATATCAAAAAGATATCACGAGTCGAGTACATCGGCCCAATGGCCTCTTGTGAAGGATAGGTCCAGAAAATGGCCTGGTTAGATTGTTGATATGTGTTTCCGTTTCTGAGATTCTAAATAATTATGGAACAGCCTACGTACTTATCGTGGACAGACAGACAAACAGACACATTATTCAAATGAAAACATCGGAGGAAGCGTTCAGTCTGTCGCAATAGAGTCATGCAGAGCCATCAGGCTATTGCGCAGATGTCCTCGTGACCGTCTCGGTTTGTTCAAATTAAAATGCTCGATTTCAAGGGATAACATTTCGGTCTCAAGGCTGGCTGTACAGACGTCCTTCCCTGCACAACATCTTGAAATCACCCCAGGCACAGATCTGTCCGCATGCAGTAAGAGCATATATACATGTATAGTGTCAGCTATACAAGCATATGTCTGCTAGGACAAATACTAAAGGGTCGCGGGTTCAAATCCGGGCCGGGTCGGACCCGGGTCAACTTCTGTGCCTCTGTTCGTTTTAACTTTCTGAGCGTGTTTTTAATCCAAACATATCATATCTATACGTTTTTGGAATCAGGAACCAACAAGGAATAAGATGAAATGGTTTTTAAATCGATTTAGGAAATTTAATTTTCATCATAATTTTTATGTTTTTAATTTTCAGAGATTGTTTTTAATCCAAATATAACATATTCATATGTTTTTGGAATCAGGAAATGATGTAGAATAAGATGAACGTAAATTTGGATCGTTTTATATAAAAATAAATTATTACAATTTTCAGATTTTTAATGACCAAAGTCATTCATTAATTTTTAAGCCACCAAGCTGAAATGCGAAGATTGCTTTACAAAAATTGCAATCAATTTGATTGAAAAATGAGGGTGTGACAGTGCCGCCTCAACTTGTACAAAAAGCCGGATATGACGTCATCAAAGACGTTTATCGAAAACATGAAAAAAACATCTGGGGATATCATACCCAGGAACTCTCATGTAAAATTTCATAAAAATCAGTCCAGTAGTTTACTCTGTATCGCTCTACACAGACACACAGACACACACACACACACACACACACACACACACACACACACACACACACACACACACAGACAGACAGACACACATACACCACGACCCTCGTCTCGATTCCCCCTCTATGTTAAAACATTTAGTCAAAACTTGACTAAATTTAATAAAAATGAGAAGAAAAAAAAAGAAAAATGTTGGGAAGATGTGAAGATACTTGCTTACGCAGGAAGGAATATATTCAAAGCGTCGTTAACTTGACACTCAGAATAATTTTCAAAGGACTCGTATTACCATGGTAACACATGCCTGGTAGAGCTATCACGTGTCATCGCTGAATTAATTGTCATTCCGTTCGCGAGTGTCAAGATCCACTTGAAAATCGTCAATGTGATTAGATGGCCATTCAGAACTTCGAGAATGCTTGTGAATGAATGCAAATGCGTTAGTACGCTATCATACAGGAACAAACACAAATCCAAAATGTAGGTTCCTTCCACTGTATTATACAGGTATGACAAACATACACACAGATACACACAATCATGAACATAAATGTTAGGTATTCAAAAATCAGGTACTCACAGGTTTGGATGCAAAACAAAGCGAGATTACAATCCTGTGCACAATGTTACTAACAAAACCCTCTACCCTTCACTAATGAAGAGAAATTCACAAACAGTCCGTGAACTCACAGGCACACGATATCTACTTTACTGGTATCGAATCACGACTCGTGTGTAGTCAGAAAAACAGTTACAGTTCATATTCCGGCAGACTCAAATCACCGTCTGCTCTGCCTACTAAACACTCATTATATCTTATTTACTTAAGATCTTATAGACATATTTTAACTCTGTTCATACACAGAATTACACAGCGTCAATGGCCGTTCACTAGGAAATGTATCTGAATACTAATTCCTTCCACTGGCGACCTCGGTCTACTCAGTTCCTTTCGTCCTGTGACCTCTATGGTCCAACTATACGGACAACCATAACCTTGCAATAACTTCGCGAAATCCCGTCGCATTTCAGCTATGCTGGTCTAGAGTT
>NC_090250.1:488191-500691 GCF_037325665.1 Littorina saxatilis | reverse complement strand
GCTGTAATTAAAACTATTATATTTCAGATTGATTGTAAGGCGCTTAGAACTATTTTAGGATTTGCGCCATATAAATAACCTTATTGTTAGTAGTATTATCATTAAATGAGGGCTTTTTCAATGACTGGTAATAGGATGACTTGAATCGGTCAGGTTCGTGTTGGCTGTAATGCCTTGTACCAAAGCTTCCTGGTCGGGATTTCAGGAGAATCAGACTCTTATCTCCAGTGTCTCATCGGAGAGAGTCGATGGCTGGTCTGTGCGGTTCTTCTTGCACATGAAAACACTCGCTCACAGTAATATTTTGCACCGTGTGCACACAACAAGTCACTGTGACAAGGGGAACACAAGACGTGCTTTGGTCCTTTCGATGATGGTCCAAGGCATGGCCACGATTCCGAGTAGCTGCCTTGTGTTTCTGTTGAATGGCTTTCTTCTTTTTTGCAGCAATCCCTTTTTCACCACTGTGACCAGCTTCCTCATCAGACCCAACGTCCGTCTCATGGGGACTCGGATTTTCCGCGTGTCGTTTCTGTAATGCAAATGGCGTTGTCTATCTTGCATGTGGTTTAACAGACCAGAAATGACCGGATATTGCCCAAACGACCTCGCGCATGTGCAAACGCATGCTCTGCGAAAGCTAAAATACGGATCGGATTACCGTGCATTGAGACAAGATGCGAAAAATCATACTTTTGGTTTCTAAAAAATCGTACTCCCATTGCAGAAAGCGTGGTGGCGTAGTTTGGGTTAAAAATCGTAAAATTACGCCCAAATCGTAAGGGTAGGCAGGCCAGCTGGTAGAGTCGATCCCGTGACCCGACCTAGTGAATTGACGGCCACCTGCTCTATCGACTGAGCGAACCAGTGTGACGCCGTCATCTTGGCCCTGCCGTCATATTACGATTCTCGGCCTCATTGATCTTGTATAAACTCCACACGTAAAGGCATACTAACGCACTCCCGTGTTTACAAAGTGTAGTTTGCCCACAATCGATGTCAAACGCACCATAAGACCATATAATGACGATACGTCACCATGCGCGGACCATAATACATGCATTACAGCTTGTTCTAGCCTCTGAAAAAGTGAGGATGTCAACAAAGCCGCGGTGTTCTCTCCCTTGCATCAACGTTACATGTGTTGCCAAATCTATAAATAGGACGATCCAGATCAAAATGAAAATTCAAATATCTCAACATTTAAGGGGTCCTAGACCACAATATTTTGCAGGGAACTTAATTTAGTCTGTCTCCAGCTGTTGGTAAAGCAATTAGCGTGTATAGTCATCGAGTATATATGGCTTTAACAAACAAACAAAAACAAGTCGCGTAAGGCGAAAATACAATATTTAGTCAAGTAGCTGTCGAACTCACAGAATGAAACTGAACGCAATGCCATTTTTCAGCAAGACCGTATACTCGTAGCATCGTCAGTCCACCGCTCATGGCAAAGGCAGTGAAATTGACAAGAAGAGCGGGGTAGTAGTTGCGCTAAGAAGGATAGCACGCTTTTCTGTACCTCTCTTTGTTTTAACTTTCTGAGCGTGTTTTTAATCCAAACATATCATATCTATATGTTTTTGGAATCAGGAACCGACAAGGAATAAGATGAAAGTGTTTTTAAATTGATTTGGACAATTTAATTTTGATAATAATTTTTATATATTTAATTTTCAGAGCTTGTTTTTAATCCGAATATAACATATTTATATGTTTTTGGAATCAGCAAATGATGGAGAATAAGATAAACGTAAATTTGGATCGTTTTATAATTTTTTTTTTTTTTACAATTTTCAGATTTTTAATGACCAAAGTCATTAATTCATTTTTAAGCCACCAAGCTGAAATGCACTACCGAAGTCCGGGCTTCGTCGAAGATTACTTGACCAAAATTTCAACTAATTTGGTTGAAAAATGAGGGCGTGACAGTGCCGCCTCAACTTTCACGAAAAGCCGGATATGACGTCATCAAAGACATTTATCAAAAAAATGAAAAAAACGTTCGGGGATTTCATACCCAGGAACTCTCATGTCAAATTTCATAAAGATCGGTCCAGTAGTTTAGTCTGAATCGCTCTACACACACACAGACACACACACACACAGACACACAGACACACGCACATACACCACGACCCTCGTTTCGATTCCCCCTCGATGTTAAAATATTTAGTCAAAACTTGACTAAATATAAACACCCTTCGATAGTACTGATGAGCGACCTTGGGTACCTTACATTAATGGGGCCAAAGTTTTCCAACCAATTTTGTGTTATTTAACTTAGAAATTTGATTCATCTTAAAATGTTTCCCTTCTCATTCAAGGGACGTAACCACTCGGTACACGTTTTCGAAGAAATCGATTTTGGGGGTGAAATCTATTAAATTTCACCACCAATTTTCTTCACATGCAAGAAACTGACATGCTTTTCGTCCTTAAATAATTTCAGTTCAATAATTTTACCAGGAAACAACATTTCAGTCTCGAGTATAAATCGAGGTGTTACATGTGAGTTCTCGAACATGGGGATCAGTTAGCGACTCATTGGTTTCTAAGTCGCTCCGTTCGTGTTTGTGTGCTGTACGCTCTGTCGATCTCACTGTTGGAGGTAAGCGAACTTGATAACTGACCCTATTCTCCTGTCCACTTTGTTTCAGTTTGGAAGGCAAAAGCAAGTAGCATTAACTTCAAGTTAGTGTGACCGACATTATGTTGCCATTTCAGCGTCGAAATGCATTGCCCAATCGCTCAAGGGCGCTGACGTCATTTCACAAAAGGACTTCCCTACCCAGAATTCCAAGCGGTTTTTGATAGAATGAAGATTTGTTTGGGTATGATGACGCCCTATGGTCGGTTTATTATATTAAGGGAAGCAAGCGGTTAAAAACGGGCGTCGAAAGAGCCACTAAAAGGTGCTAATAACTTGTAAGATCATATACCTGTGTTGTCTGTCACAGTTTGTCTAAAATTATAGCCGGTACTCTTTATTGATAGCACGTGGTGCATGTTATTTCTGGCTGTCCCCGAATAACATCCTGCCCAACTAACTATAGAGTGGAAAAATAAACCACTTCCGGAAATAAATCTGCGTTTTGTTATTTTTCTTAACAAATAGTATTGGCTGTGGACATGTGGCGTCCCTTTAATTCAAAACAAGTGAGGCGAACACGCAGACACTGAGCATATTTTCTGAAGAAACAGGACACCATATTTTGTGTCCCTTTGTTTTTCAAATCATATTTTGAAAAGAAGGACACCATATCGAACGGACACTGCACAAAATTCTCATCGGAGCTCCTTTTTTACTGCCACGCCATGCTTACCGCCCTTCACTGATCAGCTAACTGTGTTTGCCTCATTATTTCGAAGGGACGCAACTCTCACACAGCCAATTAAAGACCCAGACAGAGATTAAATCCGAACATCGATTATTTTTGCATGATTGTTTTTTTCTGCTTCTTTTCATGGGCTGAAACTCACACGGTTTTCACGCGTATGACCGTTTTAACGCCGCCATTTAGGCAACCATACGCCGCTTTCGGGGGATGCATGCTTGGTAAATTCGTTTTTCTATAACCCACAAAACCCTGACATGGATTGCAGGATCGGGGAATCGAACCCACGACCTTACGCTTGGGAAGTCGGCGTATCTACTGGGCCATTGCGCCCGTCGCATGATTGTCTACATCTGCGTACGCAATTTTCGCCCTTTCCGTTTTTGTCACTGTCCTTGACACACATTTCTGTAACTTAGCTGAGCAGCCCCCCTCTTTATCCTATTCCGATTCCGAAAATAATGTGGATCAGTCTACAGAGGCGCTGATGAGAAAAACGGCAACAGGTGACAGACACACTTGGCCATTTTCCAGTTTTCTCTGAACGAATTAGAAAATGATAACTAACAATAGTGCGTTGAACGCACCCTTTTGCACTCTTGTCAGGCATTGTAAGAAGGAAAGCAACAATAAAAATATTAAGAGAGAGAGAGAGAGAGAGAGAGAGAGAGAGAGAGAGAGAGAGAGAGAGAGAGAGAGAGAGAGAGAGAGAGAGAGAGAGAGAGAGATTTTGGAATGGGTAGAATTTAGGGCCCCCCTCCCCCACACACACCTATGGGGGTAACAAAGTCTAGCTAGTTTAAACATATTTTTTAGGCCTTCACATATAGCACACATGTTTTTTTCGATCCGCACAAAATGACCCCCGTTGTCATGACGATTTTCTTGAAATAGTTGTTAATAACATTATTGGACTAAAATAAACAACAACGAAAGGAGCACTTACTTTCATTTATTTCCCATAACTCTTGTTATCAGTGCTCTATCTCACTTGGTGATAACTATTTCTACACACTCTTAGTCTTACATAGTAAAGGCACACTCGTTCTCGTGAAAACAAATTGGCTTACTGACCATCTGTGATCTGCCCAGGATTTTTCCCTGGGACAAGACCACTGGTTTGTTTGTTTGTTTGTTTGTTTGTTTGTTTGCTTAACGCCCAGCCGACCACGAAGGGCCATATCTTCTTCTTCTGCGTTCGTGGGCTGAAACTCCCACGTACACTCGTGGTTTTTTTTTTGCACGAGTGGAATTTTACATGTATGACCGTTTTTTACCCCGCCATTTAGGCAGCCATACGCCGTTTTCGGAGCATGCTGGGTATTTTCGTGTTTCTATAACCCACCGAACTCTGACATGGATTACAGGATCTTTTTCGTGCGCATTTGGTCTTGTGCTTGCGTGTACACACGGGGCTGTTCGGACAACGAGGAGAGTCTGCACACAAAGTTGACTCTGAGAAATAAATCTCTCGCCGAACGTGGGGACGAACTCACGCTGACAGCGGCCAACTGGATACAAATCCAGCGCGCTACCGACTGAGCTACATCCCCGCCCCGAAGGGCCATATCAAGGCGGTGCTGCTTGGACATATAACGTGCGCCATACACAAGACAGAAGTCGCAGCACAGGCTTCATGTCTCACCCAGTCACATTATTCTGACACCGGACCAACCAGTCCTCGCACTAACCCCATAATGCCAGACGCCAGGCGGAGCAGCCACTAGATAGCCAATTTTAAAGTCTTAGGTATGACCCGGCCGGGGTTCGAACCCACGACCTCCCGATCACGGGGCAGACGCCTTACCACTAGGCCAACCGTGCCGGTATCCATCCACTGGGTCTCATGACAAAAATCAACACCCTGACAATAGACGATGTTCGGAAATAACTCTGTCGGGTTGGTATGGGTGGTGGAAGAGTGAATACCCTTGCTTTTATCGAGACAAATAATCCACACGTGTGTTAGACCCCCCCCCCCCCACTCCCCTCTTTCGTTAATGATTGGTCTATATTGTCACGAGTGAAAATGTAACTTTCCTACGTAACATTAATGGCCAGTTACTAGCAAGTGTGTGTATAAAACACGTGGACAGGAAACACGTGGGGGGTGTTTTATTCACTTAAAGCAAGGGCACTCACTCTTGCACAACCAATACAAACCCGACAGAGTTATTTCCGGAACTCGTCTAATGCTTGAATTCATGAATTGATTTCCTTAAAGAGGTATTGAAAAAATGGAATTAATTTTCTAAAAAGCACACACTCATTTTCTTGTTTTTCATTCAATTTCTGTTCACTTAAAAAAAGGATGTTACCAAGTGGTCATATCCCATCTAATAGTCTGACCCGATCTCAAGTGGTGAGTGAAACTGTTTTCACTGTCTACCTTTCACGGCCATCGTCTTGCGGGAGAGGTTTTTTTTCCTTCTTTTTCTCTCTCGTTTTTGTCTGTGTATGAATCAGCTTGAGATAATTATGAGGACTGACAAACGGAGATGCCAAACTTTACTATTTTAAATACATATTTAAACCAACAAAATTAATCAATCAATCAACGAAGTTAATAAACAAATAAGTACATAACTATTTAAAAACATCTACTTATAATTTCTTCTTTTTTTTTTCTTTTTTTTTTTACAAACACTCCTGATTTTAACATTTATATTATAATTACAATACTACACTTTAATTTCCTTTTCTTTGTACACTTTGTCAAGTTTGGATTTCTATTTTACTTTATTTCTTTCGGAAGAGTTAATTTGTGTCACACTTTTCTTGCTGTCTTCCAAGCTCTTCCAGCGCTGGGTGATTTGCACCTCAAAGGGAAACAATTATATCGCGAGGACAAAAGGCTCGTCTTGAAATTCGATCGCTAGTGCGGAAACTAGAAGGAATACGAGGGGTTTAAGAATAGACCTCGAGAGAGAAAGCGTGTATTGTCGGAATTGATGAAACAGGATCGAGTGACGGCTTCTGTTTAACTAAGTTCACAGCTCATTGTTTTCAGAGAGGAAAACGAGAGAGTACTGCGAGTGTCAACATCTAAAGACACAGTCCTTGCCGTGAAAACTCAATCAATCAATGAGGCTTATATCGCGCATATTCCGTGGGTACAGTTCTAGGCGCTCTGCAGTGATGCCGTGTGAGATGAAATTTTATACGGCCAGTAATTGCAGCCATTTCGGCGCATATTTACCTTTCACGGCCTATTATTCCAAGTCACACGGGTATAGGTAGACAATTATTAACTGTGCCTAAGCAATTTTTGCCAGGAAAGACCCTTTTGTCAATCGTGGGATCTTTAACGTGCACACCCAATGTAGTGTACACGGGGGGGAGTTCGGACACCGAAGAGAGTCTGCACACAAATTTGACTCTGAAATAAATTTCCGCCGAACCTGGGATCGAACTCACGCTGACAGCGGCCAACTGAATACAAATCCAGCGCGCTACCAACTGAGCTATATCCCCGTGTGTTTGGCTCTCTAGTTTCAGATCTGCCAAGGCCTTTATATGGGATCGGAACATCCCTCCGCTTTGACACATACCAACATTCAACATCCAGGCTGCTTCCTGCGCATAGTGTGATTTTTTTCTTTCATGAATAAATTTCATAAAAAAATCACAAGTGTCGTTTAAAGGCTGGCATAGTCCTATTTAATTAGTTTAATTACTTCCAGGGCTTTTCCCATCGTTGCGGGGATGTATAAATTAAGCTTCCTGCCAAGTTTTAGGTTTGAAGTCCTTACCAATTACGAGAAATAATTAATTCTTTATTGCATTGTTTAGCAACAGTTCTCCAGGACTTGGGCTATTTTTTAGACCGTTGACGTCACTTCGTGACGTTTCGAAAACCAAAGATGGCGTTTGAGACTGTTCTGTTTACATTCGACACTATCAACACCACTTTGCAATACTGAAATATTTTTTTCTGTGTTCGAAAGCTACAGCCAATCGTTATTATATCCCCTTAGGTACAGTTTTATAACGTTATTGGCACATGTAAACAATATGAATTAATTAATGAACGTTACGAGTATGGCAGCCTTTAAGAAATCTTCTTTTTGTTTTTTTTAATGGCGGGGTAAAAACGGTCATACACGTAAAATCCCACTCGTGCAAAAAACCCATGTGTGAACGTGGGAGTTTCAGCCCATGAACGAAGGAGAAGAAGAGAGAAGTTTACACGGGAAAGACTGAGCCTTTAACGAAGTTCGCAACGTATTGTTCGGCAGAGAACAAAATGGGAAAAAATCAAAGAGGACTGATAGTGTCAGCATGTAACAAAGTTCACAAACCCGGCCTTTACTTGACAAAGAGTAATGTCTTAGCTGATTGCCCAGAAAGAAACGCTTGCTCTTTCGCTCAGTCTCTCCGTACTTCGTAATCTCCCCCCCCCCCCCTTCCCTCCCCGTCCCCCTCCTCTCTTCCCTCCCCGTCCCCCTCCTCCTCTGCACCTGTTCTACTTCTGTCTCTTCAAAACAGGTTGTAAGAAATGGCGTGGCCTTAAACCTCTATCATTCTAAAATAAAGTTCCAACATCATCGTCGTCATCATCATCATCCTCATCATTATCGTCGTCGTCGTCATCATCATCATCGTCGTCGTCATCATCACCATTACCATCATCATCATTACCATCATCATCATCATCGTCATCATCGTCATCACCGCCATCATCACCATCATCATCACCATCACCATTACCACCATCATCATCATCATCATCATCATCATCATCATCATCATCATCATCATCATCATCATCATCATCATCACCAATCATCATCATGATCATCACCACCATCATCACCATCATCACCATCATCTTCCTATTCTCACTTCCCTGTCTCCGAGTGTTTTCCCCGTGACAGATATGTAACTTGATAAGTATCTAGCAGTTCACGGATTTACCAAGGTCTCTCTGGAGGACGACACGCCTCCGTTCAATAAACACATTGATAAAGTAGACAGAAAGTCGTGAACTCATCTTCTACCTTGAGCCTACCTGTATCTCTGTTGCAAAGTATTTGGTAAAACCGTCATTCCCATTCCGGTATAACGATATCAGGTTTCTCATTAAACCAGCTTTCCCATTCGGCCTTGTTGATCGTGTATAAACTCCACACCGAAAAGCCCTAAATCCTTTCCATAGTACTTGACGATCGACCTTCGGTACTTTACATTTATAGGCTCAAGTTTGTTAAAAAAAAATTTTTTTTTTAAAAAGTACTTCATCGTAAAGTCCTTCCCTTCTCATTCGAGGAACGTAACCACTCGGTGCACGCTTTCGAAGGAATCGAATCTGAGGGGTGAAATCTATTGAATTTAACCACCAGTTTCTTTCTATTGCAAGAAAGTGACATGATTTTCTCCCTCAAATAAGTGCTTGTACTTCTTTAATTTGACCTTGTAACCACACTTCAGTCTCGGGTATATATCGAATGAGAAAGCTGGTTGTAATCAATCAATCAATCAATGAGGCTTATATCGCGCATATTCCGTGGGTACAGTTCTAGGCGCTCAGCAGTGATGCCGTGTGAGATGAAATTTTATACGGCCAGTATTTGCAGCCATTTCGGCGCATATTTACCTTTCACGGCCTATTATTCCAAGTCACACGGGTATAGGTAGACAATTATTAACTGTGCCAAAGCAATTTTGCCAGGAAAGACCCTTTTGTCAATCCTGGGATCTTTAACGTGCACACCCAATGTAGTGTACACGGGGGGGAGTTCGGACACCGAAGAGAGTCTGCACACAAAGTTGACTCTGAAATAAATTTCCGCCGAACCTGGGATCGAACTCACGCTGACAGCGGCCAACTGAATACAAATCCAGCGCGCTACCAACTGAGCTATATCTCCGCCCAGTTGTATGAGAAAGCTGATATCGTTACACCGGCTCCCTCCCTCAGATCTGGCCTGGCGTGCACGTCATCCAGACACGGCCATCCCTCCACTTGGTCACATACCCAAAACCAAGACTCAGCTTGCTTCCTTTGCAAGGACCAGTGCAGCATTCGGCATGTCAGATTCCGTCAGAGAATGAATTAATGTATCAGTGGAATATCCAGCAAATCAAGGAAGCTAACTCTTCATCGCAACAACAACAAAACCGTTGCATCTCGACCAAGCAGAAACAAATAAAAAATAAAAAGAAAAAAATAATTAGAATAATAGAATAAAAAAAGGCAGCATTCACCTAATTGCCACTTTATATAACTAAAAAAAAAAAAAAGACTTCGTTCAAATGTATACATAGTGTCGTGCCATTTTTGACATTTGGGCTAAAAGCTGAGCTGATCATTAACGCAGGAGGCTGATCACTAGAAGTGTTAGAAACCGGTCTCAAATTGCCCCGTCAGCTGCAGAGGTCAATTAAGCAGTCCTGAATTGAGCCCGAAGTGACTTCGCGAAGTCTTTTGACCGAAAACTCAGTTCTGAAGCCTGTCCTGAACTGGGCGATGACGACTAGTTCGCGTAGCTGGCCGCACGAAGTTTTAGCACTGAGTTTTCGGTAAGAAGACTTTGCGAAGTCTTCGCGAAGTCGACTTTAGGCTGAATTAAGAACCACCTTCAAGCTTCGTGCGGCCAGCTTCGCGAAGTATACTTCACGTAGTCGACTTCGGAAGTGAAGGACAGACTTGAGGGGTTGTTGTGAGCATGTCACCCCACACCAGGAATACTTGGACATTAGTGTTTGAACGTACAGTTATTCCAACTTAAAACGCGGTGTGTGGGTACTCTTTGCAGACTGTAATTTCTCCATGTGCTGTCTTCGTTTTCACTTCCGCCCTACTTTTAATTGCTGGGAATCTTGAAAAAAATGAAATGAAAAAAATGCCAGTAGCTGGAAGTTAAAAACTTCAGTAGAATTCAGTGTCGTGCCATTTCTGACATTTAGGCCAAGGCTGAATTGCTTTGTAAGACAGAAGTAATTAGGTTAAATCTTTGAAGCGTTCCTTTAAAGATACACTCCTTTTCGAGTAAACCATCGTTAGAACAACCACACCTCTGTCCAGGCTTTTCTTTGAAAAAGGGGGTCAAGAGAAGATACGTCTAGGTCTGTTTGATAGGTGTCGTTTGTCTTTAATCTTCAGTATGTTCGGTGCCGCAAGTTTCTGACCGTGGGACAAACCTGAACTGATTTTTGAGACGCAAATGAGGATAGACTAATCAATGAAAATGTTCAGTTGAACGGCGATGAGACTCTTGTAAGCCCCAGGAAGAATTTCTACCACACATAGAGAACCGCCCTCTTCCATTGTTTTTTGCCATGGATACCGACTGCTTTGTTGTGACCGAGGCAAAATATCAATAGTTACGGTCTTGTTATTAATGATGGAACCAGTCTCCATAAAACGAGTGGAGTGGATCTTTTGTTCCCACATTATGACCGAATGCGCCTGAATGGATGCAGCGCGCAGGTTAAAGATACCGTCCCCCGCGAGTTAGAGCTGTCATGTGCAATGCCCAGGCTTTTACATGGAATAAGAACATGCTTTCCTTTGGTCATGAACCAAAACTAGATCTACACAGGCTTTCCTTTGGTCATGAACCAAAACTAGATCTACACAGGCTTTCCTTTCTCGGTAGTTTTCTCGGAATCACTTTACACACACACACACACACACACACACACACACACACACACACACACACACACATACACACATATACACCACTACCCTCATCTCGATTCCCCCTCTATGTTAAAACATTTAGTCAAAACTTGACTAAATGTAAAAACAGGCCTTAAATGTTTATCTTTGTTAAGGGGAGGTTCTAGTATAAAATATCACCAAAATCGCTTCAGTTGTGTTCCTATTTAGAATGGGAAATATTAATGGATTTCGGCTCAAATAAAGTCAAATGCATTGCTGACCCATATATTGTGTTAGTTAATATGTCACGACAACTGCCGTTGAGAAACAATTCAACGGAAAAACATACATTATCTAGAAACCGAAAATAGTGATTTTGGCGTTTCCTTGATAATTCTTCAAGGAGCGCACATTTTTTAAAGAAATTCAAAACATACAATAACATGTAATTGGACTACATTTTGTGGAATCAAAATTACGTTATTTTAATTAAAACGTTGATTTCATCATATTTACATATACCGGTTTTAACTGACAAGCTATATTTTCTTTGATTTTATCCCGACCCACAAACGCCTTCCACAAAGTGTAGTCCTATGAATACTAAAAAGCCATGCTACGTTTTGTTCCAGTCGGTTGAGAACATTTTGAGTTATCAAGGAAACGGCGAAGCAAGGTGCCGAAAACATCATTCTGAGAAAAAAAGGCTTCAAAGTTTAGATACTTTTTATTCTTGTTGAAATTCACAACATTTCATAAAGATCGGTGAAAAATTAGAAAATAACGGTTTATAACTGACAAAAGCTTGGTTTTCTTCTGAAAAGTACGTATTGAAACTCAGTTATGGACAACGGACCTACTCACAAAATTTCATAAAGATTGGTGAAAAAACGGGATTTAACGGTTTTTTAACTGCCAAAAATCAACTTTTTATTCTTGTTGAAATTCAGTTAGGGACAACCAACCTAACCACAACATTTCATAAAGATCGGTGAAAAATTAGAAAATAACGGTTTATAACGGGTTTTTAACTGCCAATAATTAACTTTTTCTTCTTGAAAAGTTTGTATTGGAGATCAGTTAGGGACAATGGTCCAATTTTGGTGTAAATCCGACGATTAGGGACCAAGAAACAAGGAGCAGAGTGTTTTTTGGCGGTTAAACTGTCATTTTAACGGTTTAATGATTTGGTGAAATTTCTTCCACCACAATACTATACAATGTTTTATCTACCCATTATTGCAAGAACCCCAAAATCACAACTGAAGCGATTTTGGTGATATTTTATACTAGAACCTCCCCTTAAATAAAGTTTAGTTCAGTTCAGTTCAGTTGTGGATGAGTGCAATGCTCGTTGCAACAAAATGTACTTAAAGGCCAACATCCAAAAGAATTTTTCTCCTGGAGCGACCTAAACTTGAACCCGTCGCTATTCTTGCATGTCTGTTTACTTCGTGCTGCACGCAAAAATCGAGCGACTTCCTTGCCGCGTGGATTGACGAAGCTATTTTATTCTCGTGACTGAAAACACTGCAGTGCGTGCAGTTTTTGAC
>NC_090250.1:453191-483191 GCF_037325665.1 Littorina saxatilis | reverse complement strand
GAGAGAGAGGCAGAGAGAGAAAGAGAGATAGAGACAGACAGAGAGAGAGACAGACAGAGAGAGAGACAGAGACAGACAGACAGACAGACAGACAGGGTGACGGAGACAAAGAGACGGAGACTTGAAGGGAGAGATTCAGAAATAAATTAAATTATCAATGAATCAGCGGTGTATTTTTAACCCCCAAAAGCATGAAAAGAGCGAAAGATCAGCGCCTTGCGAGCTGAGAGGTAAGAGATGTGCAAACACGCGGCTACCGGTGTGGCAAAACTCAAAGATCAATTCAGATCCCTCCAGGCGGCGTCTATCAACAGCAGCAGCGTCAGTCTCTATCCGCATCTGCTCGCTACAGCCTTGTCATCTCGGAGAGAAAGAGAAAGGAGGCACAACCTTGTATACGGTGGAATTAGGAGCTAGTGTCTCTTACCATTCAGTCAACTCTGGCGGCGCTAAATACGTAAGTAGATCCTATATACTTACTGGCTGTGCTTGATTCCGTGTACGCATTTACCGGAGATTTCCGGTATGATACCGGTTGTTTTTATATTTAGTCAAGTTTTGACTAAATATTTTAACATCGAGGGGGAATCGAAACGAGGGTCGTGGTGTATGTGCGTGTGTGTGTGTGTCTGTGTGTGTGTGTGTGTGTAGAGCGATTCAGACTAAACTACTGGACCGATCTTTATGAAATTTGACATGAGAGTTCCTGGGTATGAAATCCCCATACGTTTTTTTCATTTTTTTGATAAATGTCTTTGATGACGTCATATCCGGCTTTTCGTGAAAGTTGAGGCGGCACTGTCACGCCCTCATTTTTCAACCAAATTGGTTGAAATTTTGGTCAAGTAATCTTCGACGAAGCCCGGACTTCGGTATTGCATTTCAGCTTGGTGGCTTAAAAATTAATTAATGACTTTGGTCATTAAAAATCTGAAAATTGTAAAAAAAAAATAAAAAATTTTAAAACGATCCAAATTTACGTTTATCTTATTCTCCATCATTTGCTGATTCCAAAAACATATAAATATGTTATATTCGGATTAAAAACAAGCTCCGAAAATTAAATATATAAAAATTATTATCAAAATTAAATTGTCCAAATCAATTTAAAAACACTTTCATCTTATTCCTTGTCGGTTCCTGATTCCAAAAACATATAGATATGATATGTTTGGATTAAAAACACGCTCAGAAAGTTAAAACAAAGAGAGGTACAGAAAAGCGTGCTATCCTTCTTAGCGCAAGTACTACCCCGCTCTTCTTGTCAATTTCACTGCCTTTGCCATGAGCGGTGGACTGACGATGCTACGAGTATACGGTCTTGCTGAAAAATGGCATTGCGTTCAGTTTCATTCTGTGAGTTCGACAGCTACTTGACTAAATATTGTATTTTCGCCTTACGCGACTTGTTGTTTTGTGTCATTGAAAGTTGCAGGACAGGAATCCTCAACCGTTCAATTGTACCGGTTTAGACAAAAAATGCATTAGCACAGGTTTATGATCTACAAGTTAGTATCCACCTTCATTGGCTCTGTCGACGCCCGTTGTTAACCGCTTTATATAATGAACCGCCCACGGAGCGTCGTCGTCTCGAACTAAATCTTAAAAATCACCCCAACAGTTTGGAATTCTGGGTAAGGAAATCCTTTCATGAAATGACGTCAGCGCCTTTCGGCGATTGGTCAATGCATTTCGAAACTCGCCTGCCAACATAATGTCGGTCACACGTAAATGAATGCTGCTACTTGCGTTTTCTTTCCAAGTTAATACGAATTGAACGGGAGCATCTGGCTCAGGTAGGTAGGTAGGTGTTTGACACGGTGCAGGGTTTTAGGTTTAACATTAGTCATGACAAGGGGCCGAGCCGGGGCAGGGGGATGAGGAGTATGGTTATAATTTCACACCAATTACAAAATGCTTAGCCATAAATCACTCATGAAATCGCACACGCACAAAATACATGGTCAAATTTAAGGTTACATTAACAAGAACAAAACAAAACATACACGAAGACAGGCTACAAGAAGGCTGGCATGAGTAGGAGGGAATCGTTAAGAATCCGAAGCGAAACAGGAATAAGAGGACAAAAACGCCAATATGTCGCATCTGTTCAAATATTTCACGGAATCATGCTTAGACTGCTGTTTACTTTTTCAATGAGAAGGACGAAACTTTGAAATTGTGAAGAAACTTGGCGCATGCGCGCGCACGGACGCTCGCACGCACGCACACACCACGCACACCACACACACACACACACACACACACACACACACACACACACACACAGAGATATATTGCACTACCAAATGCAACATTTGATCAGTTTAGAGAGGGACGCACGCACGTACAAATACACACACACACACAAACACACATTCACACACACACACACACACACACACACACACACACACACACACACACAGATATTGCACTACCAAATCCAAAACTTGATAAATTTAGCCTTTTTGAAATTGTATCGATTTTGTTTGTCCTTCTTCTCGTTCGTCATTTTTGGAGTTGGAAACATGTTTCTGTCGGCTGAGTTGGAGGCTGCCTTTATATGATTGTGAGGCTCGTCACCACAGAAAGAGAACAGTGCAATCCGAAGAGTGTGCCAGGTAGCTTGACCAAGCGCCTAGATGTCATAGGATATTTGAATAAAACAAGAAATTCCTACGAGGTAGGAAAAACACCCCCGTCAAAGGGAAATAACCTTCTCAGTTGGTGGCAGTGACTGAGTGAGAATGGTCATTTCCCTTTGACCTCTATAAGTCCTTGTAGAATCTTAATCCACCAATAACTCCCTAACCGTGTGTTTGACTGGTCCCAATTTTTGTAAGGACCGTCTCAGGAATGTATAGAACCTGTTCACCAAGTTTGGTGACGATCGGTCCGTTCATTCTTGAGATCTATATGCGAACACAAACAAACAAACACATCGAGCGAAACCTATACACACCCCTATACCGGGGGTGTAATAATACCGGTATATATTAAAGCCCCACTCCACCTCACCCGAGGTTTACAGAACGCTGACAGCAATACTAACCTTATGGCACACACTCACAATAGCATTCTTCTTCTTCTACTTCGTTCATGGGCTTAGACTCCCACGTTCACTCATGTTTTTTAAGCACGAGTGGATTTTTACGTGTATGACCGTTTTTACCCCGCCATTCAGGCAGCATACGCCGATTTCGGGGGAGGCTTGCTGGGTATTTTCGTGTTTCTATAACCCACCGAACTCTGACATGGATTACAGGATCTTTTTCGTACGCACTTGGTCTTGTGCTTGCGTGTACACACGAAGGGGGTTAAGTTACTAGTACATAAGTTGACCTGGGAGATCGGAAACACTCCACTCTTAACCCACCAGGCGGCAGCGACCGGGATTCGAACTCACGACCTCCCGGTTAGGAGGCCGACGTCTTCCTACCACGCCAATAATGGACTAATAAAAAACTTGAAACTTGAGCCACTGCGCCCGTCACAATAGCATTCAACAACATTAATAGAGGTGGCGTTATACTCTGTCAATTCGCTGTGTCATTCTCTTCACGTTCTTTCTCTGTCTACTCTTCTTGTTGTTTCTTGTTGTTCTTTTGCTGATGAAGTCGAAAGTCGAAACTGCTCCATGTTAATGTGTTCTTGTTGCTGTTTTCTGGTGGGTACATGTTTGTTTGTTTTTTTTGTTTTGTTTTGTTGGGGGGGAGAAGAGCGAACCCGAAAAGCAACAGCTAACTAACTAACTAACTAACTAACATGTTTTTTGATTGTTATCTTGTTCTAGTTCCTCTCACCTGCAGTCCTTTGTTCCATTTCTAATATCGGTATGATTTGTTTTAGTTCGGTCACGAAAAGTGGTTTGCTATAATTATTTGGAGTGCCAAGGTAATACTGATTTTTGACGATTAGCGTTTTGCTTGTTGTCCTCATTCTCTGTCTTCCTATTTTTATCCCAACTTGAGGACATTGGCTTTTTCTGTTTTGTTTACCTTTTCATAAAAGCCGGAAAGAAAGTCGTGTCAAGAACCGCAAAGAAGTTAATTCTACAAACGGTCGTGCCAAACGAATGAGGAACTGCTTTTCTATGCTAAGTGCAGCAAGGGGTGTGTGCTTTTATATAAATAACAGCGGAGAACCAGACCAATGCATGCATACGTATTGCGTCATTAATTTGTGTCTCTTTCCTCAGGGAAGGAGTCGACATGCCACCGAAATGACGGAAATAAAAACAGCTTTGTTTATCGTTTGTGTTTCGAATTCATGATGTGTTTGTATATTGTTTTCTTTTCTCTTCGCTCTTCTTTCTGTCCTTGTTCCTGTGTTTCTTTCCTTTCATTTCTTCCTTTGCAGGCAAGGGAATGTACTTTTGTTAAAAATACTTTTGGAGAGAAGAAAAATGCATGTCTATTTCTCTTTCTCCTCTTCTCTGTTCTTTGCTTTCCTTCTTTCTTTCTTTCTTCTTTTTCTCTCTCTCTCTCCTTATTCTCTCTCTCTCTCCTTATTCTTTCTCCCCCCCCCCCCCCCCATTTTCTCGCTCTCTCTTTCAACCTCCTCTCGTTTTACTTTTCTTTGAAGGACTCTTTTCCTTTTTCTTTCTTTCTTGTCCTATGTTTTTAGTCCTTCCTCCCTTTATTTCTTTGTTTCTTTATTTCTTTATTTTACCTTCCTTCCATCCTCTCTCTCACTCTCTGTCTGTCTGTCTGTCTGTCTGTCTGTCTGTCTGTCTGTCTGTCTGTCTGTCTGTCTGTCTGTCTGTCTGTCTGTCTGTCTGTCTGTATGCCTGTCTGTAGTCTTTCGGATGAGACGAAAAACCGAGGTCCCTTCGTGTACACTACATTGGGGTGTGCACGTTAAAGATCCCACGATTGACAAAAGGGTCTTTCCTGGCAAAATTGTATAGGCATAGATAAAAATGTCCACCAAAATACCCGTGTGACTTGGAATAATAGGCCGTGAAAAGTAGGATATGCGCCGAAATGGCTGCGATCTGCTGGCCGATGTGAATGCGTGATGTATTGTGTAAAAAATTCCATCTCACACGGCATAAATAAATCCCTGCGCCTTGAATATGTGCGCGATATAAATTGCATAATTTTTTTTTTAAATCCCTGCGCTTAGAACTGTACCCACGAAATACGCGCGATATAAGCCTCATATTGATTGATTAATTGATGTATGTCTGTGTGTATGTCTGTCTGTCTGTCTGTCTGTCTCTCTCTCTCTCTCTCTCTCTCTCTCTCTCTCTCTCTCTCTCTCTGCCTCTCTCTCTCTCTGCCTCTCGCTCTCCCCCCCCTAACTCCCCCCTTGTCTAACTCGGAAGATGAAAGAATCGGACGTATTTCAGTGCATTCGATTGACTGAAAGATGAATCACGCCTCAGCGTTCTTGTTCTTTTTTCTTTGATGTTTCTCTTGGGGCCCATTTAGGAAAGCAGAAGAAAAGGCCAGGAAGCAAACTCGAGGAAGAGATCAGAACTGGGTTTGTTGATTTTGTCTACTGGGTCAGACGGTAGATCACGTCTGAGGGTGTAAAAGGAAGTCGGACGCCCCCAGGCAAACGGTGCGTGACACAAGTCCGCGACCAAAGCGTCGTTGGCGACTTGGAGCAGACAACCACAGATCGAAAGCGAGAGACAGAAGATAAAGAAGAAAGAACAAGTCGTTTAAAGCACTAATAAAGCAGTCAGTCGGCCTCAAAATGCGGTCGCCCCAGTGTCTCTTCAACTTTTTGTAAATGGCGGATTAAGATGTTATGTAATACAATTATCACAAAAGTGACATCAGTGAGGAGATAATACCAGGAAGTAATGCATTATTATGTTAAGTTTAATGAACATCTGTCTGGTAGTTTTCTGAGAATTGCTTCACACACACACACACACACACACACACACACACACACACACACACACACACACACATAGATACATATGCATACAAACACAACACACACAACACACACACACACACACACACACACACATACATACATACACACACACAAACAAACACACACACACGATCAATTTGACAACACAAGGAAATACATTGAAATTCATTGCTTTTACTCATCTGTGAACATCTGTGAGCTCTCTCTCTCTCTCCTCTCTCTCTCTCTCTCTCTCCCCAGATCTCTCACTCTCTCTCTCTCTCTCTCTCTCTCTCTCTCTCTCTCTCACGCGCGCTCTCTCTTCGCTCCAGTTTTCCAGAGGAGAGCGATGGATATCATGGTGTTTGGACCCACATTGCGATTTCCGAGGGCAACATTGACATACAACTTGTCGCCAGCCAACCAGTCGAACACGGCCGCTTGCCCGCTGCTAGCCCCGCGCGCGGAAATAGAATCGAACACGGCGTGAACGTTGCGGTGCAAGGAGAGATTCAGCGTGCCACCGCTCTTCGGATGGCCTCGGAGGGAGATGATGTACGTTCCGTTGATGCTGATGCTGAACACCCCGGTTTTCGAGTCATACAAGTCGCCCATGTTGAGGTTGGCGTCCCTGGAGAAGAGGACCTTCTCGTCAGCGTTATACATGCGGGCGTGCTTGTTCACGCTGGAGGTAAAAGCCATGTGGAAAACCGATCTGCCCAGGTACTCGGGCGTGTTGCCTTCCAGGTAGACGTAGGACAGCATCGTGGCACCTTCCATGCTGCTTGTTCCTAGGAGTTCCATGTCGAGCTGACAAAGGAACAAAGTGTACTGACAGAGAAACAGAGTGTACCGACAAAGAAACGGTAGCTCAGTTTGTAGAGCACCGGACTTGTGAAACTAGGGACACACACACACACTCACACACACACACACACGTACACACACACACACACACACACACACACACACTCACACACTCTCACATATATACACACACACTCACACACTCTCACACATACACACACACACAAACACACACACACACACACAAACACACACACACACACCTTTGTTTGCGATGTTAGGTAAAGAGCCGCCGAAGCAGAGGTAGGCATGCCATGTCGACTGTACGCCTGGAACTGCCTGCCCCCAATGTCGAACGATGTCCAGCCACCGCCGGGAGGGTCTGGCCTGGCCATCACCCAGTACAGTCCGTTTTTGGGAACATCAAAAAAATACCTGGACGTTGTCGTGTACGCTGTCACATCGGACCATAATCTCGTCTTTGTATACTGCTCGTTGAAACTGGCGTAGTGGTGCCCATAGCTGTTTGTGATTGCACCCCCATCACAGTGAAACGTACGGTAGAAATTCTGTAACGGAAAGTGGGCATGGTTAACGAGCAGACACATGGTTTAATCTTCTTTTTCTTTCTTTATTTGGTGTTAAACGTCGTTTTCAACCACGAAGGATATATCGCGACGGGGAAAGGGGGAGATGGGATAGAGCCACTTGTCAATTGTTTCTTGTTCACAAAAGCACTAATCAAAAATTTGCTCCAGGGGCTTGCAACGTAGTACAATATATTACCTTACTGGGAGAATGCAAGTTTCCAGTACAAAGGACTTAACATTTCTTACATACTGCTTGACTAAAATCTTTACAAAAATTGACTATGTATATTATATACAAGAAACACTTAACAAGGGTAAAAGGAGAAACAGAATCCGTTTTTCGCCTCTTACGACATGCTGGGGAGCATCGGGTAAATTCTTCCCCCTAACCCGCGGGGGGTGCATGGTTTAAGCCCGTCCTTAATTGAGCACGAAGTCGACTTGGCGAAGCTTCGCGAAATCTTTGTACCGAAATCCCACAGGTACGGCTAAGTACTTTGTACCCTACTTCGCTTCGCAAGTTTTGACATACGAGGCTACGCCGTAGCTCTTCGACGAAATTGTTCTTTTTGTCAAAAAGTGCTTTTTGATTCAAGATGGACTTAGAAATCACACTAGAAAGAGCACAGTGCTTCCCTTGGACTTCGCGAAGCTATGCTGAAAGTAGTTCAATTAAGGCGATGTGTGGCACTAATACATGGAATAACCTAGTTTTTTTCTTGGTAGTTATTGAAGTGACTTATAACAATGACTGAAAAATGTGAAAATATTAATGGGCACAGATCGCCGTTGCTATGGAAACAGCCGGCGCGCCATATTGGATTTCTAGGAAACGGTTTTGCAGCGACATCATACATCACAAATGCATGATATTTGGCACAAAGATACACATGACTTTTATCTACAATCATACAGAGCGATATTTTTACTAAAGACTACAGTTGAATTTATATTAATTTTTGTAATAAGATTAATGAATTTCTAACCGCATATTCATTAATCCTTATTTCAAAAATTAGGATAAATTCAAATGTAGTCTTTTCCAAAAATATCGTTCTATATGATTGTAGATAAAAGTCATGTGTATCTTTGTGTCAAATATTAAGCATTTCTGATGTATGATGGTGCTGTAAAACCGTTTCCTACAAATCCAATATGGCACTGTTTAAGCCAGTGTCCATAGCAACGGCAGTCTATGTCCTGTAGTATTCACATATTTTTCTTTTCTTTTCATAAGTCACTTCAATAACTACCCAGAAAACTAAGTTATTCCATGTATTCTCCAAGTTTAATGTTGGTGATTGTTAGTGCCTCACATCGCCTTAAGGGATGAATTCTCGTTCCTGAAGCTTCGCAAAGTCGACTTCGTCCAATTAAGGACAGGCTTTACGAGCAGACACAGTCCCTACCACGTGAACAATGTGGCTAACTGTCTCATATGTGGCCAAGCTTTTACATGACATAAGGCCATCGCCCTGCTTGCCACACACCAAAAACCGTTTAAACAATGTGGCTAACTGTCTCAGATGTGGCCAAGCTTTTACATGACATAAGGCCATCGCCCTGCTTGTCACGTACCAAAAACCGTGTAAACAATGTGGCTAACTGTCTCAGATGTGGCCAAGCTTTTACATGACATAAGGCCATCGCCCTGCTTGTCACGTACCAAAAACCGTGTAAACAATGTGGCTAACTGTCTCAGATGTGGCCAAGCTTTTACATGACATAAGGCCATCGCCCTGCTTGTCACGTACCAAAAACCGTGTAAACAATGTGGCTAACTGTCCCAGATGTGGCCAAGCTTTTACATGACATAAGGCCATCGCCCTGCTTGTCACGTACCAAAAACCGTGTAAACAATGTGGCTAACTGTCTCAGATGTGGCCAAGCTTTTACATGACATAAGGCCATCGCCCTGTTTGTCACGTACCAAAAACCGTGTAAACAATGTGGCTAACTGTCTCAGATGTGGCCAAGCTTTTACATGACATAAGGCCATCGCCCTGTTTGTCACATACCAAAAACCGTGTAAACAATGTGGCTAACTGTCTCAGATGTGGCCAAGCTTTTACATGACATAAGGCCATCGCCCTGCTTGTCACACACCAAAAACCGTTTAAACAATGTGGCTAACTGTCTCAGATGTGGCCAAGCTTTTACATGACATAAGGCCATCGCCCTGCTTTGTCGCCCACCAAAAACCGTGTAAACAATGTGGCTAACTGTCTCAGATGTGGCCAAGCTTTTACATGACATAAGGCCATCGCCCTGCTAGCCACACACCAAAAACCGAGTAAACAATGTGGCTAACTGTCTCAGATGTGGCCAAGCTTTTACATGACATAAGGCCATCGCCCTGCTTGTCACGTACCAAAAACCGTGTAAACAATGTGGCTAACTGTCTCAGATGTGGCCAAGCTTTTACATGACATAAGGCCATCGCCCTGCTTGTCACGTACCAAAAACCGTGTAAACAATGTGGCTAACTGTCTCAGATGTGGCCAAGCTTTTACATGACATAAGGCCATCGCCCTGCTTGTCACGTACCAAAAACCGTGTAAACAATGTGGCTAACTGTCTCAGATGTGGCCAAGCTTTTACATGACATAAGGCCATCGCCCTGCTTGTCACGTACCAAAAACCGTGTAAACAATGTGGCTAACTGTCTCAGATGTGGCCAAGCTCATACATGACATAAGGCCATCGCCCTGCTTTGTCGCCCACCAAAAACCGTGTAAACAATGTGGCTAACTGTCTCAGATGTGGCCAAGCATTTACATGACATAAGGCCATCGCCCTGCTTTGTCGCCCACCAAAAACTAAATTCTCGCCTTTGTCTATCGAGCGTTGGATTAATTAACTTGTTATGTATTGTCCCGCTGAAAATGTATTATATAACAGAATTATGGGAACAGCAACAACAACACACGCACACACACACACACACACACACACACACACACACACACACACACACACACACACGCACATACACGCAGACATTAGTTAAATTGTAATGTAAAAGAAAACAAAATTAAAACTTCATTAAAAAAAAAAAAAAAAAAAAGACCAATGAAGGATATGCTCACCGCCCAAAAAGAAAGAAAAAAAAAAAAAAAAAAAAAAAAAAAAAAAAAGACGAAAGAGGCAAAAAAGATGGGTTGAAGCAGCCTTGCATGCAACTGAGGTCGAAAAAAAAAAGAAGAAAAAAAAAAAAAAAAAAAAAAAAAAAAAAAAACAGCCAAGGTGCTTTCTAAGCACAGTTGGATTACTTTTAAAAGATTGATTTCGTGACGGACACTAGTCTCTTCTTGTTATTATTCGGTCATGGGCTGAAACACGTCAGCGCCTTTCGGCGATTCGTCAATGCATTTCGGAACCAGACAACAACAATAAGAATAAGAATAACAGCACTTTATTGTCCATTAAAATATTACACAAAAATGTAAAATTTTCTTCGGCACACGCCTGTAAACGATTCTAACAACAATTGTATAGGACAACACACATACAACTTAAAACATAGGTTCACGTATGTAGTAACAAGCACACTTGTCATATTTCCAACAACACTGACCTAAAGTGATGTCCGTGTCATCTTTAAATGTAATAATTTTACAGATAAAATCTAAATAAGTTCTTTAAGACTATCACAATCAAATATAATATTGCACTATGTAAATTTACCCTCTCATATCACAGGAGTCGGTCACGCTTGAAATTAACGCTACTTGATATTGCTTTCCAAACTTATACGAAGTGAACGGGAACATAGGGTTAGTTATTAACTGAACTTGCCTCGAACAGTGAGATAAAGAGAACAGTACACAAATACGCACGGAGAGACTCGGAAACTCGAGTCGAGTCAATACTGATCCCGACGCTCGGGAACTTAAATGTAATATTTGAAGTTTCAACCTCCCTCGCCAATCGTGCGTCAGAATAGCTCAGTTGGTAAAGTACCCGATCGCCTTTCTTTACAATGGTGGTCACGGGTTCGATCCTCTTCGACGGCCATTTTGTTTTACTTTAACAAACAAATCTCAACTCGTAATTCTTGTATTTTATTCATTCTATTCAAACGTTTTGTATGATCTAATGAATCGAACAAATCTGAAAGTTGCGTAATTATTGAGTGCTTCCAGCGGACAATTTCCACAGAATAACCAGTGCTATGAAATCCAAATCTTACCTTGTCGTAGCCAACAAAACCAATGTTAATCCTAAGGCCACTGTTGCCTGCAGGGACTCCCGAGGCATCGGCCCCGACTTTGTCTCCAGCGTTTAGAGGGATGGCAACGCTCAGTCCTCCTATCACGCGGTCCGTGCCGTAGGCTCTGAACTTAGTTTGCTGGCCGTTGATTAGAAGAACCACCTCGGCTTGCTCTGGCCCGTCGGGGTCGCTCACCATCGTGACGATGTAGACGCCTGATTCACGAACCGTGAACGGGGATATTAATACGCTGCTAGTCATTGCCAAGCGAAGCTCGCCAAGGCTGAGAAGGAGCAGGAGCAGAGTCGGTAACGGGAAGGTTGACGTTGTCTTCATCGCTGCTGTCAGACTGAGGATGGCTGTCAGGTGTGCTGGACACGCGTTGTACGCTCTTCTTGTAGAGACGCTGGTGTGGGTTCATGACTCGATTAAAGGACTTGTAGAAAAGCTGGTGTGGGTTTACGACACGATTAAAGGACTTGTAGAAAAGCTGGTGTGGGTTTACGACACGATTAAAGGACTTGTAGAAAAGCTGGTGTGGGTTTACAACAGATTAAAGGACTTGTAGAAAAGCTGGTGTGGGTTTACAACAGATTAAAGGACTTGTAGAAAAGCTGGTGTGGGTTTACGACACGATTATAGGACTTGTAGCGAAGCTGGTGTGGGTTTACGACAGATTAAGGACTTGTAGAAAAGCTGGTGTGGGTTTACAACAGATTAAAGGACTTGTAGAAAAGCGAGTGTTGGTTTAAGACACGATTATAGGACTTGTAGCGAAGCTGGTGTGGGTTTACGACAGATTAAAGGACTTGTAGAAAAGCTGGTGTGGGTTTACGACACGATTAAAGGACTTGTAGAAAAGCGAGGGTTGGTTTAAGACACGATTATAGGACTTGTAGAAAAGCTGGTGTGGGTTTACGACACGATTATAGGACTTGTAGAAAAGCTGGTGTGGGTTTACAACAGATTAAAGGACTTGTACGATTATAGGACTTGTAGAAAAGCTGGTGTGGGTTTACAACAGATTAAAGGACTTGTAGAAAAGCTGGTGTGGGTTTACGACACGATTATAGGACGACGGCATATTATTGTTTGAGAAGAGTTAACAGCTCTTAATACAAACCGTTTGCCAGCCCTAAACAACGTTCCATTGGACAGACTTGTGTCCCCGAGAACTGTTTAAACGTTCACGAGACAAACCGTTGAGGAGGTAATTGTGTATAAAAGTAAGCCTGGTTTTCTTCGTTCTCCTGCAGGATGAGTGTAAAGTTAATCTGTGTAATACCACTTTTATGTCATGATATGAATTGAGATATGTCTCTCTCTCTCTGTTTCTCTCTCTCTCTTTCTCTCTCTCTCTCTCTAAAATCTCCATCCTTCTGTAATAAAGTTTAATCAATCAATCTCTCTCTCTCTCTCTCTCTCTCTCTCTCTCTCTCTCTCTCTCTCTCTCTCTCTCTCTCTCTTTCTCCGGGTGATTGTCCATAACTACAAACACACGGCATGTATTACTGACCCCCCCCCTCCCCGTTGGAATGAACCTTGTGTGTTTAATCAATAAAATGTCTTACGTCTTACGTCTCTCTCTCTCTCTCTCTCTCTCTCTCTCTCTCTCTCTCTCTCTCTCTCTCTCTCTCTCTCTCTCTCTCTCTCTCTCTCTCTCTCTCTCTCTCTTTTTCTCTCTCTTTCTCTTCCCCTCTCTCTCCCTCACCCTCTCTTTCTCTTTAAGTCTTGTTTAAACCAATGCCGCTGGTTTAAAGGCATAGTTCTTCCTGTGGAAACCGTTTTGCACAGTAACTCAGATCTGCCCGGGCTTTTTTGTTAATGAACTTAGTACAAGTCTAGTGACTTTTTAAGTAATTAATTCGTGAGAAAATTCCATCTGAGCACAGAAAACAGCCAGGCTTTTCAGAGATGGCCAAATCTCAAAATTGTAACTCGCCAACCGGGCGAGTTACTTCAAGAAAGTCACTAGCCCGCCAGAATTGTCGCTGGCCCGATACATACCACAGTTGCATTCTGAAAATCATCGCTCCACGGCTATCGCCAGTTTCTCTCTGACAGCATGCTAAATTATTACGCGAATCTTTGAAAACAAGAATACAGAGTTATGTTTTTCGCGAGCACTGATCTAAATTTGAGATCAGTGTTCGCGAGACGAAAATGATTGCAGATTGGCCGACTTCGACAGTAATCTCCGTTCTGTTCTTCACAGTTATGATAAAGACATCGTTCTAAGGTCAAAACAAGTCGAAATTTTGAGACTGCTGTCGGAAGGAGACCGTGATATATGGTTGCATCACTCTCAACTGGTTACAGAAAAAATCGTCTGCACCGGCGCGCATCGAAGCCAAAGTTGATTATCACGTGACACTTTAGAGTTGTTTGCACAGTATATACATCCGCGAAAGATAGCTCGCTTGAAACTGTCTTACATATCAATTCCTTTGTAATTTGAAAATGACACAGATGTAAATGCTTGTATAACTGTGTTTTAATTTTAAATGTGTCAAGCGCAAAGAGCATAATTGTAAAGTTATGATGTTGCGCTATATAAATGCTCATTTATTATTATTAGTATTATGAAAAACCATTATCGACGATCGCGAATCTGCTTACATCCATAACACATTACGAAAAGATCTAAATATGTAAAAAAATCGATTTCCTCTCCAGAGAAGCAAAACCAAGGCATCCTGTCAGGGATAGAATGAGACCCGAAGGGAAGTAACTCATTTTTGAGTTCAGGATGACCACAGTTGCTGCATCTGCAGTGTTAATATGGCTTTGAAACTCCATATTACAACCAAAAGTGTTGCATTGGACGATAATTTTCACTGGCCAGCCGGGCGAGTTCCCAGGCGGTTTCTACTAGCCCGGCGGATGTTTAATTCGCCCCTTGCGATCGGGCGGACGATTTGACGATCCCTGCTTTTGATGTTTGATACGTATCCAAATGGAGGGTTGACCTACTTCCACGTCATATCCAAGATGGCGGGCCGAACCGAAAGACTGTGCCTTTCATTTTGTACGATGGATTGAAGTAGATGTGTATTTGTCAAATGCGTTTATAAGTGCTTGTAGTTTCATAATAGAGCCTGCCTTGGCCGGGTCGTTCGCGTTTGTATGGGTGTTTTTTTCTTTCTCTCCACTAAAGCCTGTGTTCAATCTTGATTCAATTCTAAATCCTATAATTATGATCAGCGCGGCTTTGTAACTGTCTAGCTTCTTTATGTGGGTGAAGAGTTGAATTTTAATGTCAAGTGCTGTTTTTAAAAAGCCACGAGAGTGCTATCTAGCAGTTAATAGCGCTATAGATTAGGGTTTAAAATTTTTTAATTGTTATTATTATTTTTATTATTATTATTTAATTTATTGAGACATCACACTGCGCTAAGAGATTTGTAGAGCAAATCGAGAAAATGAATTATTGAACGAAGCGCGTATACACACACACACACACACACACACACACACACACACACACACACACACACACACACACACACACACACACACACACACACACACACACACACACACACACACACACACACACAGCGCTTTGGTCCCCAGTATTCAGCAAAATAGTGACAGAAATAAAATGGGAAGAAGAAAAAAATAGTAACAGAAAAAAAATCACAAAATCACCCCATTCCCCATCCACCTCCCAACCCAAAAAAGTATATATAAAAAAAAATGAAAGACATGAAAAAGAAGGCCTCAGGCTCCCTACCATTGGAAGCGAGAAGGAGGGTGTTTGGTTCGGGGGCCAGTGACAGTCCCCTTAACACGTGAAACCCATCCCCGGGACAAGCATCTCGACCCCATTTGTTGCTGGCGACACGGCCCTCGGTCTGGCTTTTATGATCTCGAGAATATATACACGGTAATAGTATAGACCCACACTTCTTGGCACTCATTAGATATTGACGAATTCGAACTCGAAGGGTGTTATGAGGATATAAATGATATCATACACCATCGTATTTAAGGCTCACACGTAATGGCACTCATTGGCTATTGACGAATTCGAACTTGAATGGTGCCCGGGCGAGGATATAAATAATATCATGATATTTAACGTTCACAGTTCTTGACGCTTGTTGGATATTGACGAATTTGAACTTGAAGGGTATTATTATGAGGATATAAATAATATCATACACCATCGTATTTTAGGCTCACACGTAATGGCACTCAATGGATATTGACGATTTCGAACTTGCATGGTACCGGTGTTGCGAGGATATAAATAATATCATACACCATCGTCACACTCATTTGATATGGACGAAATGGAACTTGCATGGTACTGGTGTCGCGAGAATATAAATAATATCAGGATAGTTGGCGTCAACCCTCCTTGGCTCTCGCGGTATATTGGCGAATTCGAATTTCAAGTTGGAGGTATATATGCTTATGTCATGATATTTTACGCTCACATTACCTGGCACTCGGGATATTAACAAATCCGAACTTGCAGCGTGAAATAAAGATGTGTGTGTGTGTGTGTGTGTGTGTGTGTGTGTGTGTGTGTGTGTGTGTGTGTGTGTGGATGTGTGTGTGTGTGTGTGTGTGTGTGTGTGTGTGTATGTGTGTGTGTGTGTGTGTGTGTGTGTGTGTGTGTATGTGTGTGTGTGTATGTGTGTGTGTGTGTGTGTGTGTGTGTGTGTGTGTGTGTGGATGTGTGTGTGTGTGTGTGTGTGTGTGTGTATGTATGTGTGTGTGTGTGTGTGTGTGTATGTGTGTGTGTATGTGTGTGTGTGTGTGTGTGTGTGTGTGTGTGTGTGTATGTGTGTGTGTGTGTGTGTGTGTGTGTGTGTGTGTGTGTGTGTGTGTGTGTGTGTGTGTGTGTGTGTGTGTCTGTGTGTCTGTGTGTGATAGTGTGTGTGTGAGTCTGTCTGTGTGTGTGTGTGTGTGTGTCTGTGTGTGTGTCTGTGTGTGTGTGTCAATTTGTTTGCTGTTAATGTCATGCTGGTTTTGATTTTGTTGCTTTTATTTGTGATTTTTTGTTTTCTTTCTTCTTCTTTTCCCCTTCTACAAAATGTAATCCTCTTAGCGTGATCCGACAAACGTTATTTTCGTCCGCCAAATCTAATATTATATCGTTTTTAAGAGCTCGTTCATAAGCGTAGCTTGTTGTGCTCCATTCGTTTAATTGATTGTATTCGGCATTTGTAATTATCTGACCTAATTGTTTAAACCAAATGAGGATAATATATGCATATAGGTTTTGAATGTTTTTTTATTTTTTATTATTCCCCAAAAATCAGAGCAACTTGTATATAGTGATTAAGAAGAAAACTAACGTTGTTGAAGACGCTTAGTGCTATTTCCTGTTAAGATGACTTATTTTAAGAGAGAGGGAGAGAGAGAGAGAGAGAGGGAGAGAGAGAAAGAGAGAGAGAGAGAAAAGAGAGAGAGAGATATGAACTGATTTTAGCTTTATTTTACAAGGATAAAAAAATTATGGTTAGGCCACAGATAGAATCTCTTGGCATTTATTGGTAAGTGTGAATGAGAGAGAGAGAGAGAGAGAGAGAGAGAGAGAGAGAGAGAGAGAGGGAGAGAGAGAGAGAGAGAGAGGGAGAGAGAGAGATAGAAGGGGGGGGGAGAGAGGGAGAGACAGAGAGACAGAGAGAGACAGACAGACAGAGACACAGAGAGAGACACAGAGAGAGAATCATCGCCGGAAGTGTTGAAGTGCATGGTGGGGTATACACACAGATGACTCAACGCACTTCCGCTGTCGGAAGTGAGCAATGGCCGACGTTTCCTTGCCCTCGAGCTTATTTCATAAACCGTTGCCTTGGTATCAGTTCGCTCCTCCTGGATTCTCCTAGGCTCCATTTATTGGATTGCTGGACTGGGTAGGGAGCACACCAGCACAGAACGTGAAGAGGGGAAATTGCGCTTCTGATAATTTGCTTTGGGCACAAACTGACAAGCAGAAGAAAGGGACAGTATTTATTTTCATAGTTCTGATAAGAAGATATATTAATTGCATTTGGGATTGCTGCATAAAGTGTTTGAAATGGGTCATATATTATTGCTGAGATACAAGGAAGTGTTTTGTGTGTGTGTGTGTGTGTGTGTGTGTGTGTGTGTGTGTGTGTGTGTGTGTGTGTGTGTGTGTGTGTGTGGTTCTAACACACATCCATTCCATGTGGTAATGCCACAAAAAGAATGTTGGATTGGGTCAGACTATTATAGTTGCAGAGATACAAGAACTTTAAATACCGCGTGTTTTGTCTTCGAAGACATCTGCATAAAGCCTCTTATTTACTGGGCCAAGTCCACTTCGCGGGGTCCACTTTACGAAGTTGGCTGCACGAAGCTTTAACACTAAATTGTCGGTATAAAGACTTCGCGCCGTCCTTGCAAATTCGACTTCTGGCTCAATTAAAAACTGCATTAACTTCAATGAATAAGACAAATTAAATGAAAGAATGAAACAAGTTTAAACAGAACTGTAAAAAAAAAAATGAAATGAGTAAATAAAGAAAGACAAAAATGAATCGGGAAAATATGAGAATGAGTAAAAAACACAAAGATTTAGTTTATTTTCAGAGCCGTTAGCGGTTCGTGACACTTTGACCGATTCAAGTTCATGAAAACATGTATTCATGTAAACACCAGGTACAATTACTTCTTCCAACAGTAACGACATGGTCTTGTCATTTCCTCGGAATTAAGATGTCTTCCTGTGGACTAATCTTAGATACCGATATTAGTCTGCGGAATTATTTCAGCGAACATAAATAAACAAATGAATAATAAAAAAATAAAAAATAAAAAATAAACAAAAATAAACAAAAATAAAATGAACAATAAATAAATAAATGAATGAATGGATGAATGAATGGATGAATGAATAAATGAATGAATGAATGAATGAATGAATAAATAGATAAATGAATGAATAAAATTTATATTTAATAAAGAAAGAAAGAAAGAAATGAATAAAGAAATTAATCAAGAAAATCTTTTTTTTTAAATCACTCTGAGTGGGAAGCCATTTGCTTATACAAAAATGTTAAAGTCCAGATGGAATGTTGAATGTGAAAGCGTGCTCGCAGTATGATATGTGCACGATTGTTTACACGAAGGACTGTGTCTTTATCAGTACGGTGGTGTCAACAACTCGGCCTTACTTTCTTCTCTCTCTCTCTCCTCGCAGCACGCTCTCATCAGGATCACAGCCCATGGAATCATCGCCACCGTCGTCAACGACGACGACGACGGCGGCCTCAACGACGACACACTCCCCCCACCTCCCCCTATCCAGCCCCGCCACCCCCTCCCCCACCATCACGCACGACACCCTGCAACTCATCGCTCTTTTCATCGTCGGTATCGTCTCCTCCTTGGCAAATCTTCTCGTCGTTCTCACCATTTTGATGACGCGCAAACTGCGCTCCACGCCTTCGTCTGTGTTGGTGACGTCACTGGCTGTTGCTGACGTGGCCGTGACGTCACTAACCGTGCCGCTCGCCGCCTGCGGTTTAATCCATCAGAAGTGGATTTTCTCACAGGTGAGTGGTTTTTTTCCCCCGTGTGTGTGTGTGTGTGTGTGTGTGTGTGTGTGTGTGTGTGTGTGTGTGTGTGTGTGTGTCAGTGTGTGTGTGTGTGTGTGTGTGTGTGTGTGTGTGTGTGTGTCAGTATTTGTGTCAGGGACGTAGCACCCGGTAGGGCATGTAGGGCGACCGCCCGACCACTTTTTCCGTAAAAAAAAAAAAAAAAAGAGAGAGAGAGAGAGAGAGAGAAGAGAGAGAGAGAGAGAGAGAGAGAGAGAGAGAGAGAGAGAGAGAGAGAGAGAGAGAGAGAGAGAGAGAGAGAGAGATCTACCAACAGAACACCCCACGTAGTATTCACGCGATGGCATAAGGTCGGTTTTTTTGGGTTTTTTTTGTGTGTGTTAGTCTTGGTCAACTGCTGGAATAGGATGACGTCTTATTTTGACGAGAACGTCACACGTGACGAGTTCCGTCAGGCCATAAAAGTATTGGCGCCAATTTAGTGAAAATTGCTTCTTCGTCCGTCTGCTCCCATGAGAAACAATGGAGGTAAGAAATGTTTTGTATATTCTGTGTGTGAAGCTGGGGTCAGACTGAGGGGTGAGTGATTGTGTGTCAACCGTAAGTACGCCATAACAATTGAGTAACACAGTAACTTGTGGGGTTAACAGTGTCACATGAAACAACATGTAGAGAGAGAATTGAACAATGGACACAAGTGTGCATCCTGGTTGTGATGGATCGAAAACGCGCTAAAAATATTCTGACAAATCCCTCTATTTTTCAGTCATCACTCAGGCTGCCAATGTTGATGGCTGGACGGATCAATAAATTGCTTGTTTAGAAGTAAACCAGTTTGTCAATCCTTGCTTTTTAACACATAGACAATAATGAAGACGAAAGTCATTTGAAGTAAGTGCTCATCACATTCAACGTATCGGAATTTAGATATAAATGTAAGTCGATTGATAATCACTGATACATTCACCAGCCCGTTGTTTGGTGGAGGATGGAAAGATGATTAGATGGAACTGAGCTCAGAAGGCACGAAATCGCATCATGTTTTCTTTCTTTTTTAGACCATTACAAGGGGACGGGAAGGGGGGGGGGGGGCGGTACTGTAATCCCCATATTTCCTTAGCTGTCTCAGCATTTTGTCTTCCATTTTTTTCCGCCCTACCACTTTTATTAGGTGTGCTACGTCCCTGTGTGTGTGTGTGGGTGTGTGTGTGTGTGTGTATGCGTGTGTGTGTGAGTGTGAGTGTGAGTGTGTGTGTGTGTGTGTGTGTGTGTGTGTGTGTGTGTGTGTGTGTGTGTGTGTGTGTGTGTGTGTGTGTCAGTATTTGTGTGTGTGTGTGTGTGTGTGTGTGAGTGTGAGTGTGTGTGTGTGTGTGTGAGTGTGAGTGTGTGTGTGTGTGTGTGTGTGTGTGTGTGTGTGTGTGTGTGTGTGTGTGTGTGTTTTGTCCTTTACCGTTTGTTCCTAAACCAAGATTGATGTACTCCTGAAAAAATACTGTGCATGTTTTTTAATGTATTTTTACATTGAACGTTCCATTGATGAAACTCTTTTTTTGAATGTTTTATTCTGGAACGTTAGCAGTCGATCTGTTTCTGGGACGGTTTTGCGACACTATCATTTATTTTTATTTTTATTTTAATTTTATTTTTTTAAATTTGCCAAGCACATCATTGTGGGGCTTTTAATCAAAAATCAAGCATCCGTCTACAACGTATCATCATTCATCCTTCAACATTTACACAATACTGAAATATCTCAACGCTAATTCATATCCGAACATCACATTTATATCAATAAGCCTACCAGTGCATACTTACTGATACACATTTTTGAAATGAGCAAAATATGATTAATAATTTTGTTTATGGGGGTTTTCACTTCTGGAGAATAACCAAACAATACATCTTTTTCTGTTAATATAATATTTTCTCCCGTATTAACAAATATACATCTACTAACATTTTCCCAAAACATTTTCATTTTGCTACATTTCCAAAAGAAGTGTTCAATATAATCCATTTCATTACAGATACTACATAAACTATTTTATTTTAACTTCATTTTATGCAATAAAATATTTGTGGGATAAATATTATGTAACATTTTCCGCACGAAACTTCTTCGGGAAAGGGTTATTTAGCATGCCCTGAAAACAGGTCGCAGGAGGTACGATCGTCACCCGCGTATTCTCTAACTGTGTTGTCTCGCAGTGCTCGCGCGCAGAGGGCCGTGTGCAAAGCGTTGTACTCAAACAGCCTTGTGGCACTATATATATGAGACAATGGCACAAATATGTTCAAATGACACAATATTTTTGTCTATCCAAACATCACGTACACAATTCACACCGGCTTCAATCCATTTATCGAAACACAACACATTATTTCTAAAAATAATATCTGCATTATTCCACAAACATTGATCAAAAATACTTTCTTTTTTGAACAGGCTGAGGAAATAAATATCTGTTCTCAATCCATATTTTTAAAACTTGTTGCCAAAATTTTGATTTAACTCTGGTCAGACCAATACACTGTTTCGGTTTGGCAGTTGATTTAAAGCAAGACAGCTGGCTTCCAAGAACCTCATAATAATGTCTTGGAATCAATTGCCAATATGCAAAATCTGTTTGTTGTAACCTGGCTGCCCAACATAACAAAAAGGATGTCTGCATATCATGCATATTTATCATGTTTACACCGCCTATTTCTATTTTATTACATACAACTGTTCGTTTCACATTTGCGACACAATCATATCTTGTTCTTCGTGGAAGACATGTCTTCTCAGATGTTTCGTATGCTTCAACATGACTGTCCTTGGACTGTTATTTCACTTCTAATTGCAGGAGTTTCGAGCTTAGTACCTGGCTTTGTCACAGACTTTGTTAACATCAACATGTACTTCCTTCTACGTCTCAGAGAATTGTACCAGACGATCAGGCGATCATAACTATGCTCATTATTCCCAGACCCAGAGGTCTGGGTTATGCGGAGGCATTTGCCTGTGTAAACGGTGACATTCCGGAACCGGAACTAGTTTCGAGGTTGTCCATGGGCAGCGCCATTTTGTTGTGAAATACGTCATCAGTTTGTGTACACAGAAAGTTGTGACATCCGTCACCCTATGGGAGGGGTGAAGGCAACATTGTTGTTCATCTGTAGAAAGTTGTGAAATCCGTCACCCTATGGGAGGGGTGAAGGCAAAATTGGTCATCACTGAGTTTGTGTAACACAGGAAGTTGTGAAATACGTCACCCTATGGGAGGGGTGACGGCAAAATTGTTCAACAAAAACATCAGAGGTCGAATTGTGCAGGGTCAACCGTAACAAACTCAAACCGAGCCAGTCATACTTACCTGTATTTGAGTGACTTATATACCGTCATTTTTATATTTAGTCAAGTTTTGACTAAATATTTTAACATCGAGGGGGAATCGAAACGAGGGTCGTGGTGTATGTGCGTGTGTCTGTCTGTGTGTGTGTGTGTGTGTGTGTGTGTGTGTGTGTGTGTGTGTGTGTGTGTAGAGCGATTCAGACTAAACTACTGGACCGATCTTTATGAAATTTGACATGAGAGTTCCTGGGTATGATATCCTCAGACGTTTTTTTCATTTTTTTGATAAATGTCTTTGATGACGTCATATCCGGCTTTTCGTGAAAGTTGAGGCGGCACTGTCACGCCCTCATTTTTCAACCAAACTGGTTGAAATTTTGGTCGGGTAATGTTCGACGAAGCCCGGACTTCGGTATTGCATTTCAGCGTGGTGGCTTAAAAATTAATTAATGACTTTGGTCATTAAAAATCTGAAAATTGTCAAAAAACATTTTTTTTATAAAACGATCCAAATTTACGTTTATCTTATTCTCCATCATTTGCTGATTCCAAAAACATATAAATATGTTATATTCGGATTAAAAACAAGCTCTGAAAATTAAATATATAAAAATTATTATCAAAATTAAATTGTCCAAATCAATTTAAAAACACTTTCATCTTATTTCTTGTCGGTTCCTGATTCCAAAAACATATAGATATGATATGTTTGGATTAAAAACACGCTCAGAAAGTTAAAACGAAGAGAGGTACAGAAAAGCGTGCTATCCTTCCCAGCGCAACTACTACCCCGCTCTTCTTGTCAATTTCACTGCCTATGCCGTGAGCGGTGGACTACGAGTATACGGTCTTGCTGCGTTGCATTGCGTTCAGTTTCATTCTGTGAGTTCGACAGCTACTTGACTAAATGTTGTATTTTCGCCTTACGCGACTTGTTATTTCTTATTTTCAGCACAGGTGTAGGAAAAATCATGAACCAAAATGTTATTTATTTTCTAATTTAACATTTTTTTTACAAATGTGACCATGTTCTTTTAAACAAACAGTGACATTAAACATTGTTATGTTAAAAAAAAGAAAAAAGAAAAATAGCTTTTGTGCACAAATCAGAAAATACATTGTACATTTTACCTACAGGCCAAACCGTGAGTTTCTGTGGCAAAGCCCGACCGAGGAAATTGCACTGGTTTTATTTATAGGTCAGTGGGAAATTGTCAAGAACAGGCACTTGCATTTGGATGTGTCCAATGATAGTAGGTTTGGTTGTGATCAATCAGAATAATGTAGGCAGGGATGTCGTTAGGCGTCGGACATCGGACCGTATAACGATGAAAATCCCCAAATGTCCGATTCACATTGCCGCATGTCGGTCAGACGTCCTATCGTTTTAGCCTGAGCGTGGTCATTGTCCGATATGTACTCCATTCCTTCGGACAGCGCGATATTCGTTAATTTTCATTTCAAGATACAAATCTTCTAAAAGACCGAACGCTCTCGTGTTCAGCAAGTGCCGCGTGCGGATCTTTTCTTTTGTTGGGAATTCCCGAACCGTTTGGGTATAACCGTCTCGGTGCAGCGCACTGATCTAAACTGAATAGTGGATTATTTTTAGATCAGTGCATGCTTCAGGAGTACGGGAGACAACTCCAACTGACTAAATTTGTCGTCTGCTTTTGTTTTCGATACGAGACGAAGCACTGAATTATGCCGCTGAAAAAAAACCTAAAGCCTGCAAAAGATCAGCATTAGATCAAACCGATCAACTTTTATCCAAATCATGCAGTTTGTAATCAAAGTAAGAGCTCTGAAGTTGTTCATGTTGGTTTCTTTTTTGTGGTTTCTTTGAAAGTGAAACTAAACAAAATTAATACAACATTATACGCACACTGTGTTGAAGTATTTACTATATTATGTGTGTGTTCTACAGCGCCCGCGCGTGGGTGTGTGTGTGTGTGTGTGTGTGTGTGTGTGTGTATGTGTGTATGTGTGTGTGTATGAGTGTGTGTCGGTCTGTGTGTGTGTGCGTGTGTGTCAGTGTGTGTGTGTGTGTGTGTTTGTGTGTGTTTCTATGTCAGTGTGTGTGTGCGTGTGTGTGTGTGTGTGTGTGTGTGTGTGTATGTGTGTGTGCGTGTATGTGTGTGTGTGTCTGTGTGTCTGTGTGTGTGTGTGTGTGTCTGTCTGTGTGTGTATGTGTGTGTGTGTGTGTGTGTGTGTGTGTGTGTGTGTGTGTGTGTGTGTGTGTGTGTGAAGCGAAGTCAACCCAAGTCTAGCTAGGAACAGGGTGTACAATTTACACGCCGTCCAGGCGACAGTGTCTAGGGAGCTGCCAGCAAAATGAAATGTCAGGGACGGAGCAATTTGGGCTAAAGGTCTAAGTATCTTTTGGGAAAAGTCTCAACTCACCCACCCCCCCCTCACATCACACCCCCCCCTTCCCGGCCATCAACAGTCTCGTAAAGGCGTTGCTCAAATTACAGCCACCATCCGTCCTGGCATCACTGACCCCGTGACGTGGTCTTGGCTAACCACAGAATCCCCAAAATACACTTTGGACTAAGGAGGCGCAAGAAATAACTCGTAGAACTAATGAGACATTTTTGTTATCTGACATACGCTAACACGTTTAGTGGTTAGTGTATCTTCCTTCTTCATGATTTTCAAATTTGACGGTTTGTGGACCCCTTAAGTTTCACTGAAGGGGTCCTGGGAGTCACGGGACCCTCTAGGCGGATAGCCTAAGGGGAGCTTGCCTTCTGCACTATAGGTAAGTTTCAGCAGTAATCTTAGTCACTAGAGTCGGACTAAACTTGCTGAAATGTGGTCTGGTCGAACCCGATGACGTCACTCTGGTCCGACTCCCATATATTGCTTCGAGTTTGTTTGGTTCCAAGATGGCGGTTACTTATTTTCTCTGAAAACATTGAACCTGATCTGAATATAACATCGTGTGTTTAATTTATGTTAATTTAATGGTGTTTGTTTGATTTTAAACCTGTTGTATGTTACCGTGTCACCTATATTTTCGTGTTTGTGTCGAGTCGGTTTTGTCGAGTGAAGGCGATGCCATTAACTTACAAGCACACATTGCATAGAAAACTAGTGTAGGTCTTTATACAAGACCCATCTCTTTGGTGTAATTATGACTATGGCAGACTATGGTTCGACCAGACCACGTTTCGGCGAAGCGAGCAGAGTGACATGCGCAGTCGACCAGACGGACTGGACTAGCGTTGGTCGCTGAAACTTGGGCTAAACATAGTGCCTCTGCAGAAGTAGTTTCTCCTCTGTCATCAATGACAAGCGGCACTCATCGTTCAGCAAATGTCTGGAATGTTTCTTCGATTTTATGTAAGTGTCTGCCAACACGGAGATAAAAAGAAAGTTGGTAGAATAGAAAGAAATTGCTAAAAGGATGAAGTTGACAGGAATGGCTGAGATGGTGATGATTGACTCATGGGAGTATTTTGTATGTCATGCGCGCACGTACTTGTGTGTGTGTGTGTGTGTGTGGGGGGGGGGGTGGAGAGTGAGGGTGGAGGGAGGTTGTTAGGGTTTGCCTGTGTGTATGCGTGCGTGCGTGCGTGTGTGTGTATGTGTGTGTGTGTGTGTGTGTGCGTGTGAGTGTGTGAACGTGTGTGAGTGTGTGTGTCGGGGCTGGAGGGAGAGGGAGGTGTTGGGTTTGTGTGTGTGTGTGTGTGTGTGTGAGTGTGTGTTTTCGGCTGTCTGCCAGTGTGCGTGCGTACTTGTGTGTGCAAAGCAGAGCAAATCAAAACAACAATCATTTCCCGCGCCTTTACCCAGGAAAGGGAGAATCTCATCCTGCAACATTGATTTTGATCCATAATTTTACCTCCTAGCTCGAAGAAGTTGACCCCTTTCCCCTTTTCCCATTCCTTTGCTCTTTCTCGGCCGTGCCCCACTTCCAGTTCTCAATCAGGGTAGGCGTCGTTTCTGGAACGGAATTTATATTTGTGGATGCGCACCAGAGCGGCAGACAATCAACGTAAAAATGTCGAGGTGACACATGGAAAGAGAGGCCGGGCAAGTTGCATCTTTTGAAAGAAAGTCGGCAGATAAAAGCGCGTTCTATAGATCCGAATCGTTGAAATTGACATTCATGGAATTTCGCCGTTCATCATCAATGTTTGTGTGTTGGTGAGGGAGTGGGTGGGTGGGAGGGGGGTGGGTTGTGGAAATGTTTGAATTCATGAAGTTTCTCTGCATCATTTTTTGTTTGTGTGGGTGTGTGTGATTCCCCCCCCCCACCCCCCCACCCCCACCCCCGTTTTAGTGGATATTGTAGCATTCATAAGGTATTTATTCGTCATCCATTTATTTTGTTTTTTTGTTTGTTTGTTTGTTTGTTCAGTGGAAACATTTGGCATTTTGAGTGAAATCACATGCCGAAAGGCGAAGGCTCCGCATCATTATGTCGCTTTTCTCAATAAAGCTCGACCTTGATCGGTTGAGTTCTATCATTTTTGTTAGATCATAATAATTAACTGCATGTCTTACATAACGGTGGCCTACGGTGCACTTCTAATAAACTATACGTCTTTAATGCAGAGTGAGTAAAACTATAAATTGACAATAACAGTATATTAGTTATGGAATTAAAACAAAAAGAATGTTGGTTTGCGGCGTTCCTGTCTGTCGGTCTGTGTCTGTGTCTGTCTGTCTGTCTGTCTGTCTGTCTCTCTGTGTCTCTCTCTGTCTCTGTCTCTGTCTCTCTCCCCTTCTCTCTCGGTCCCACACATTTTTATGTAAGTGTATTTCCTCGCGCACGTGCGCGCGCTTGTGTGTGTGTGTCAGTGTATGTGTGTATATATATATATATATGTGTGTGTGTGTGTGTGTGTGTATGACTATGTGTCTGTGTATGTGCGTGTGTGTGTGTGTGTGTCTCACACTCTGATTGTTTCTGCCCCTCTAATTCTCTTATCCTTCTCTCCATCTTTCCCACTCACTGCAGATTCAGTGCAAACTCCTCAGGGAGTCCCAAAAGCTGATGCCACGATACAATTCCCTTGACTTGTAAATTGCGCAGCAAACGCCTTGCCCAAACCCAGGGGAAAGCGAGCGAGTAAATTTCCTTCAATCACTTTGTTCTCAGCTCCAAGGCGTTCCCGCTCTTTTCACATGGACGAAACAAGATCACCGTTTGAATCTGTATTTCTCTGAGAAGAGTGCAGGGACGATGGGGATAGGCAATGGGCGGCGCTGGTGATTTCAACCGATTTTCAAGAGATTCGCGTCTGTGGGTAGACTTTTTGCATGTCTAATAACAGATATAGATGTTTCGCGTTAAGCGCTGTTAACATGGCGATTTCAACCGATTTTCAAGAGATTCGCGTCTGTGGGTAGACTTTTTGCATGTCTAATAGTAATAACAGATATATATGTTTCGCGTTAAGCGCTGTTAACATGGCGATTTCAACCGATTTTCAAGAGATTCAGTCCTGTTGTTTAGACTGTTTGTATGTCTGAAAACAGATAAAGATGGATGGCGTACGTTAAGCGCTGTTAACCTGGCGATTTTCTACCGATTTGCAAGAGATTCACGTCTGTGTGTAGACTTTTTGCATGTCTAAAAACAGATATAGATGTTTGGCGTTAAACGCTGTTAACGTGACGATTTTCAACCGACTTTCAAGAGACTCATTTCTGTGGGTAGGCTGCTGAGAGTATACATGCGTGAAAATAGATAAAGATGGGTGACGTAAATTGTTGTTCACTTACATTGTCGATTTTCAACAGACTTTAGTCAGCGAGAAGTCGCCCAGTGGTGTGCGGTGAATCGGCAAGAAATTGCTATTCGAACAGACCCACGATTGTCAAATGACCTAAGTTGAGTCTAGTCCGACCCAAAACATGAGTGGAGTACTCATTAACTTGCAAGCCGTTTTGAAATGATTTATCATGACGCGCTCTCGGGTTGGAGGCTAGCTGAATGTATGTACGAGCGAGGCTGTGATTGGCTAACACATTGTTACAGTCGGGAACCCTCCTTATAAGACATGGAAAAACTTAAAGAGGAGGGAGTGTTCAAATTGACTCATGTTTTTTTTTTGACTGTGCACTGTGCTGCGAAAAAATGTGATTCTTGGAATTTTATGCAAGCATGTATAATTATGTGCTCTTTGATGAGTATTTTCCTTTTTCATCTGAGACAAATTGTATTAGTTGTATATATCGTGTTGTGTTTTTGATTGAACTTGTAAATTGAACTTGTAAAGCGCTTCGAGCTGTGGAGAAGCGCTATATAAATGTCCATTATTATTATTTGTATTATTGGAAAAAGAACTTTACTACACACACACACACACACAATACACACACACAGACACTCACACACACCACCACCCCCACATACACACACACAGAACGTCTGGTGATATATTCTGAATAATTATTAACAGAATGTAAAAACAGAGCCAGATTCAAATCCGCAAACGCAGTTCAAAGACGAGAATGCATCAGTGCAGAAGAGGATTAGAAAGTGTAGTCTGAAAGCCAAGTTAATGATGAGGGATAGGGACGGGCAATGGGCATGGTAATGAGACAGGGGGAAGGAATCAGAGTCTCGTTAGAACAAGTACTTTGGATTTGTCTACGTTTGTTCATTTGAATGCACTCTCTGGCTATCTGTCTTTGTCTCCGTCTCAGTCACTCTCTTTTTGTCTCTGTATCTGACTCTCTCTCTCTCTCTCTCTGATTCAAGCACACATCCACCCACTCGCACGCACGCACGCACGCACGCACACACACACACACACACACACACATACACCTACACACACTTACACACAAACACACAAATACACATAGACACACACGCGCGCGCGCGCGCGCACACACACACACACACGCACACTTACACACAAATACACACACACACACACACACACACACACACACACAAACATATACACGCAAACGTTATGTGAGCGCGCGCGCGACCTTCAAGTATTTTATACCCGAGGATCGACTCAGATGGGATTATGCACTGTAAGACTGAATGACTCAGGCTTTGTGCCATGAGACTTGTCAGATGCCGAAAAGCTGTCCATCAATCAAGCCAAGAACTTAATTCTTCTCGTAACGTGGAATTCAATCCTGCTAGTGGAGAGGTACGGGGACAAGAAACAAAATCCCGTATACGAGGTTAGCACGGTTGCAAATGCATTTCAAAGTTCCTGTCATTATCGTCGTCATCGTCGTCGTTATAGTCATCGTCATCGTCATCATCATCATCGTCAGCAGCAACAGCAGCAGCAACAGCAGCATCGTCGTCGTCGTCGTCGTCACCATTTAGGTTCTTTGGACAAAACGATTGGTGCTTTTCGCCTTCGACTATGTCCCATCAGAATCTGGCAGAGGGGTCAAATGTTCCATATTATTTATCTCCCAGGCTGAACCCTGATAAGATGTCTAACACCTCGTTAGAACTGTGACACGCTCGTTGCGGGAGCGTGCGAGTGGAGCATAGATAATCTATTGTGTGACTTGGTGTTAAAGACGGTCCTTAATTCAGCCCGAAGTCCACTTCGCGAAGTCTACGCGACGAAGTCTTTTTACCGAAAACTCAGTGATAAAACTCCGTGAGGACAGCATCGCAAAGTATATTTCGCGTTG
>NC_090250.1:445691-448191 GCF_037325665.1 Littorina saxatilis | reverse complement strand
GACCAGTGCTGCTGTCTGTCCCTCAGTTTCTGACGGAGTCACTCGGCCGAAATGGTACCAGAAATGGGCGACCACAAATTGCGCTGTCCCAGACAGGGCGACGCCAAGATTCCGGGTACAAGTGGTCGAGTCTGACCCCATCAGAAAGAGTGGCAGCTCCTAACTGCCTGCAGCCTCATGCTCCATCCAGCACCATCCCGTCCCAATGCATCCCACCCTGCGGGTAGTTAGACCTTTGAGGAGAGACTGGGTAAACACTAGACACCAGAAAAGGGCCGTGATTCGAGTTTCTGCTCGCCACCATTCCAGTCTTTTGTGTGCGAAATGTCAGTATGGGGCAGGGTTAACGATACACGATTCACATTTGTTGGGTGGCTGTTTTTGTTGGTTGTGTGTGTGTGTGTGTGTGTGTGTGTGTGTGTGTGTGTTTGTTTATGTTTGTGTGTTTGTTTATGTGTGTGTGTGTGTTTGTTTGTGTGTGTGTGCGTGAATGTGTGTGTGTGTGTGTGTGTCATTGTGTGTGTGTGTGTGGTGTGCGTGTGTGGTGTGCGTGTGTGTGCATGTGTGTGTGCGTGAATGTGTGTGTGTGTGTGTATGTGTGAATATGTGTGTGTCAGTCATTGTGTGTGTGTCATTGTGTGTGTGTGTGTATGCGTGTGTGCGTCAGTGAATGTGTGTGTGTGTGTGGTGTGTGTGTGTGTATGTGTGTGTGTGTGTGTGTGTGTGTATGTGTGTGCTTTTGGGGTGAGGATTGGGGTTCGGTGTTGGCGGTTTGGTGGGCATGGTTCTCTTGTTGCAGAAATTCAGCCCGGGGTTCGGTCGTCTTAAACTGCCAAATTTTCTTACCTTCTGGGGAATGTGGACACTAAGATTGGAGTGAAAGCGTAGTTCTTTTTACTTGTTCGTTAATAAGCTCCACGCCGGAACAGAGAGAGAGAGAGAGAGAGAGAGAGAGAGAGAGAGAGAGAGAGAGAGAGAGAGAGAGAGAGCTAGAGAGAGAGAGAGAGAAAGCGAGAGAGAGAGAAAGCGAGAGAGAGAAAGAGAGAGAGAAAGAGAGAGGAGAACGAGAGAGACTGAGAGAAAGAGAGAGAGAAAGAGAGAGAGAGAAAGAGAAAGAGAGAGAGAGACAGAGAGAGAGAGAGATAGACAGAGAGACAGAGAGACAGAGAGACAGAGAAGCAGGCATACATACAGACAGACAAACAGAGTCGAATAAGCAGACACAAAGATAGACACACACTGACAAATATTTTTTTTAAACGTCAGTTTCCTGGTGAAAAGGTCAGCAAATGCCTCAGGGCACTGCAAGTTATTTCCCGTCAAGCTACAGAAGATCGCTAGATTATCAATCAGTATTTCGGTGATCCTTTGGTAACTGTCTGCAAGAAAATCGTGTCCACACCCTCAAACTAGAAGACACTTGAAAGGGTTCTTAAAAGTAGTAAAACAACAACAAGAAAGGGGCATTTAATTACAGACAAAAACGAAAATATCCAAAATAAATTCCTGTTTGAAGTATCATTTTTGTGTGGGGTCAGAAATATGTCAGGCAATGGGTATTTGACAAAGAACGAAAAAAGCAGTGATGACTTGGGGATAGTAGTATTAGGAAAGAAAAAAGCACCTCAAGAAGAAAAATAACTGCTTGAGAAAAACTGTACCTAGACGGTATGGTGGATGGCCGTACAGTTTTGCAAACAGTACGTTAGGCCTAAAAAAAAAAAATAGGTGTGGTTACGGTAACCCGACCTACCCTATTTTTAGGGGCCGACCCTATAACTTTTTATTACATTTGTCAAAAAAAAACACACACAAGAAAACGAGTGCAGAAAACGCAATGAAAGCGAAAGCGCTCGAGTCGCACACTTATTTCCCTGTCAAGTAGGTTTAATTTGTACACATTACAAAAAAAAGTTTTAAAAAAAGTGATTGCCTACCTTCCTACCCTATTTTTTTGGGCTATGTTACCGTAATTACCACGCTTATTTTTGTTTGGCCTTATATGAAAAGATGGATTGCTAGCTGTGATTTACGCAAAATACTCATGGTGGCAGGTCAGACAATACTGATTCATTTAACCAGGGACACCCCGGGACGATTTGGGAACATAAATTGCACACACTATCAGTAACAGATTTGGGAACATAAATTGCACACACTATCAGTAACAGTTTAGAACTAAAATCAGTTTTGTACAGGACGATTTGGGAACATAAATTGCACACACTATCAGTAACAGTTTAGAACTAAAATCAGTTTTGTACAGGATGATTTGGGAACATAAATTGCACACACTATCAGTAACAGTTTAGAACTAAAATCAGTTTTGTACAGGATGATTTGGGAACATAAATTGCACACACTATCAGTAACAGTTTAGAGCTAAAATCAGTTTTGTACAGGATGATTTGGGAACATAAATTGCACACACTATCAGTAACAGTTTAGAGCTAAAATCAGTTTTGTACAGGACGATTTGGGAACATAAATTGCACACACT
>NC_090250.1:415691-440691 GCF_037325665.1 Littorina saxatilis | reverse complement strand
ACCCACGCACACACATGCGCACACACACACACAAACACACACACAGACACACACACACATACACACACACACACACACAAACACACCCGTGCATCGCTCCCCCTCCCTTCCTCCACCTCCCATACCCCCAACGCACACACGAGCCCCCCTTTCCCCTCCGCCCATTTCCCCTCCCCTCCCCTCCCCTCCCCCATCACACACGGCAAATACAAGGAGTTGATGAAGTCTGTGATTACGTGGTCAACCCGCACCCAAAACAAGCGCTCGTTGCAAAGACTCGATTGATTTGTGATCAAATCGTCACGCTGCACAAATTACATTCTCTCGCCGCTAATCACGTTAGCCAAGTTTGACGATGCCAAGGGGAGAGTAACCCTTTTCAACTCTTTGCAGACGACAAATGCACGCTCATATTCCTGAGGAAATTAGCTTCAGGAGCAGAGAGGCTCTTGGGGAATAGAGTCAATAAATGTCCCGTTCAGTAATACATGACCGGTCGATTAAACGAAGCTTTTGTATCACATAATATCGCGTGCATGAGCCTTTTGCTTTTGAACACAGGGCTTGTCATTAACCGAGAGTCTGAGCCAAGATGATTTGGGTATTAGCTTGTATTTGTTCGGGCCAAGTAATATTATAGGACATTTGTATTGTTAACCAAAATACACAGATCAAGACAGTCAGTGTTTCTCCGAGACCGCGCCAGCGTTCGAGGTGAACAATGACTGTCGAGATCTGTGTAGAATGTATATTGGTAAAAATAAAAAATAACAAGAAATTCCTCCGAGGTAGGAAAAACACCCCCGTCCTTACCATTCTCACTGCCAGCAACTGAGAAGGTTATTTCCCTTTGACCATTAATATGTCCCTCTATAAGTCCTTGTAGAATCTTAATCCACCAATAACTCCCTAACCGTGTGTTTGACTGGTCCCAATTTTTGTAAGGACCGTCTCAGGAATGTATAGAACCTGTTCACCAAGTTTGGTGACGATCGGTCCGTTCATTCTTGAGATCTATATGCGAACACAAACACACACACACAAACAAACAAACAAACACATCGACCGAATCCTATACACACCCCTATACCGGGGGTGTAAAAATGTTGTACCGATCGATTTTAGTTACAATCCCTTTTATTTGTTATGATTCAACGCACGGAAACACATGCACTCTTTTGTAGTCTTGGCTACCCGCCTATATGCATTTTTTTGACGAGCTCCGACGTCAAATGGGTCAAAGAAGAACAATCCCATGTTTAATCGATACATAAGCTTTTGTTTGAGTTCATGCCAGACTCGTTTCATTTCTTTTGTTCTATGATCACTTTCAAATTGATCAATGTCGTTGAAACAAACTAAGCTCCCATGCTGCTAAGGCCAACAAAAAAATAAAATAGGTGTGGTTACGGTAACATAGCCCAAAAAAATAGGGTAGGCAGGTAGGCAATCACTTTTTTTGTTTTTTACTTTTTTTTCTAATGTGTACAAATTAAACCTACTTGACAGGGAAATAAGTGTGCGACTCAGGCGCTTTCGCTTTCATTGCGTTTTATGCACTCGTTTTTTGATACTATAATGATACTATAATTATACTATAATGATACTATAATGATACTAAAATGATACTATAATGCTACTATAATGATACTAAAATGCTACTATAATGCTACTATAATGATACTAAAATGATACTATAATTATACTATAATGATACTATAATGATACTATAATGATACTAAAATGATACTATAATGCTACTATAATGCTACTAAAATGATACTAAAATGATACTATAATGATACTATAATAATACTATAATGATACTATGATAATACTATAATGATACTATAATGATACTATAATGATACTATAATGATACTGTAATGATACTACTATGCCATATACCTGTATTGACACAATCATGCCCCATTACCTTTTCTGTGACCTGGTGGTATACGCTGCTAGTGCAGGACCAAAACTACCATAAACATGTTATCATACATGTCCCATTACCATTGTTTGGGCCAGATCGCGGTATACCATAAACATCTGTATTGATACATGTCCCATTACCCTTTATTTGACCAGATCGCGGTATACCATAAACATCTGTATTGATACATGTCCCGTTACCCTTTATTTGACCAGATCGCGGTATACCATAAACATCTGTATTGATACATGTAACGTTACCCTTTATTTGACCAGATCGCGGTATTCTATAAACATCTGTATTGATACATGTCCCGTTACCCTTTATTTGACCAGATCGCGGTATACCATAAACATCTGTATTGATACATGTAACGTTACCCTTTATTTGACCAGATCGCGGTATTCTATAAACATCTGTATTGATACATGTCCCGTTACCCTTTATTTGACCAGATCGCGGTATACCATAAACATCTGTATTGATACATGTAACGTTACCCTTTATTTGACCAGATCGCGGTATTCTATAAACATCTGTATTGATACATGTCCCGTTACCCTTTATTTGACCAGATCGCGGTATTCTATAAACATCTGTATTGATACATGTAACGTTACCCTGTATTTGACCAGATCGCGGTATACCATAAACATCTGTATTGATACATGTCCCGTTACCCTTTATTTGACCAAATCGCGGTATTCTATAAACATCTGTATTAAGGGAAAGTCGCCAATCTCGGAACAGTCGGCCAACTTGGAACACCTCAATATGCGATCAACGGGGAACAATTCATGAACAATTGTTTTGCAGAAATGTCTAGTGACATTCCTTGATATTATTCCAGCAAAAAAAATGACTACCGCGGCAAAACAAAAAAAATGGTACGTTTTTTAAACTTTTCTTCCTTCTTCTTCTTATTTCTACCGTCTACAATTCGTAGTATTACTCTTTATCTATATACGCTAACGTAAAATGTTTATTGCTGTGATAAACCTTCATAGATTTGCAATAACTTGAACGGAAAAAAAATTGGAACGTCACGTGTATCCAACAGAAAAACGCGAAATCCATGCAGAGGTGCCATGCGGCAATGATGGAACACATAAGAGAAGCAAACATGGAACAGTGTTCCAGCTTTGCCGCATTCTGTTCCATCTTACCCTCATCAAACAATAAACAGAACACTGCTGTTTTATTCACGTATTCAATTCTCTTTTCGGTTTTGTTGCGTTTTTCCTTTCTATAAGTTTTATTGAATGATTGATTGATTTGTTTGACAATATTATGAGACCCGATCGCGAACGGCGGTGGTTACCAGAAGAAATGGGCTGCGCTTTGTCGGCAGTGAAAAACGGAGATATGGGTTTGCGTTGCGCATCAAGAGCACATGGTGTTACTGTCACAACTCTTAAAAGTCATTTAGAAGGAAACAAACAAATTTGCAAAAGAAGAAGTAAAGTTCACAGGAAGACCTTCTACATTAACACCAGAGATAGAACAAGAACTAATCAATAGCATTCTTGAAGCTGAAATAAATTTGCCAACGTCACCCCCATCGTTGTTTTGTACACTGTACATGGAGATTCTGGTCATTATGATTGCTTGGTGTCAGCAGCAAATGTAAGCTTACCCGCTGCTGATGTCCTCGGACCTGCAACGCACAACCACAAGCTTGCCGAAGAGATCATCACGAAAAAAACAAGCTTCTCCTTACAAGCAAAAGCTGGAGATTTCACTTGCAAAAAGGCGTGCAGATCAACAGAAAAGAGGAAAGAATGAAGCTACAAAATCTTCTGCTCAAAGAAACAAGAGGGGAATATCTTCTGATCAGAGGGAAAAAAGGAGAACATTCTCGACGATGCGTTCTATCCCGGGGGAAATCACTTGGTACTGCTCCATGTGTGGCACCAACTCCCCCGAGAACATGATACAGTGCCAGAGGTGCACACAGTGGGCACACGAGGACTGCGCTGACAGCAGCGGACAAAAGGACTTCGAAATCTGTACTTAGCAATTTTTGTGTGTCTGCAAAATCAGTTCTAAAATCTGTTCTTAGTTATTTGCTTTGAGACTTTATGCGTAATGATTTTTAGATTTAGTCAATTGGGCAGGTAGCCCTTTTATATCTATTTGTCAACAGAAGCTGCGAAATTTCGTGGTAGGCTACTGCTTCATGTGTGGCACCAACTCCCCTGAGGATATGTTATAGTGCCAGAAGTGCACACAGTAATCACACGATGACTGCGCTGACAGTAGAAGACAAAGGACATTGTCTGCGAAATCGGTTCTTTGCTTATTTTTTCCTTTTTTTTTTAAGGTTTTGTTTTTCAGTCCTTTTTAGACCTAGCCCTTATTTATCTTTTTGTTTTACATTTAAGGCTTAAATTGTTATCCGATTTGTTATTTCCTTGGTAAAAATCAAAATATGATGTTGAAAAAAAAAGACATTTACATAAAATGGCTTAATCAAAATGTTATGACGTATTTATCTATCTTGTGTGTGTGGCAATGTGTGCTTGTTTGTGTGTGAATGAGAGTGTGTGCAGGGCCGGACTAGGCTAAGAGGAGGGGGGGGGGTTGCCAGTGGGGGTCAGGGGGCGAAGCCCCCTGAAGCTGATGGGTAGGTCATATTCTGAGATAGCAAAATGGTCGCTCCTTGCATGAAACGGCATAAAATAAACAATAATAAAAAATGTTTTAAATAAGTGAGGTACATGTTTAGGCTAGGGGGGGGTGGGGGGTTGCGCAACCCCCATAACCCCCCCGGTAGTCCGGCCCTGGTGTGGGTGTATATGTGTGCGTGTGAGACACAGACAGAGCTAGAAAGAGAGTCAGGGTGTGTTTGTATGTGTTCCGAGTTTGACAACACAGTGTTCCACTTTACACACCCATGCGTCCAACCTGGAACAAATGCAGACATTTTTATTATGATCAGTCTGATGAATTGCGTGACTTTTATTTTATTTTATGTGGTTCGTTTATTTACTGATAGAGTCTAGTATGTGACAATATAAAGAACGCTTTACAATATCCATTTTTATGTCTGGTACGGCTGTTTCTCCTTAACTGTTCCAGGTTTAGCGACTTTCCCCTAATACATGTCCCATTAGACAAAAAACAAGAGTCTGTTTACGGTAACATAGGCAAAAAAAATAGGGTCAGTAGGTAGGGATTTTTTTGTTCTTCCAAAAAACCATATTTTTAAGTTATTTTGCCAAAAAACAGACCTTTTTTTCCGAAATGCCAAAAAAAAGTCTTGGGTCGCGCGAAAAAATAGGGTCGGTCGGGATACCGTAAACAGACTATTTTATTTTCTTGGCCTTACCCTTAATTTGACCAAATCGCGGTATTCTATAAACATCTGTATTGATACATGTCCCGTTACCCTTTATTTGACCAGATCGCGGTATTCTATAAACATCTGTATTGATACATGTCCCGTTACCCTTTATTTGACCAGATCGCGGTATTCTATAAACATCTGTATTGATACATGTCCCATTACCCTGTATTTGACCAGATCGCGGTATACCATAAACATCTGTATTAATACATGTCCCGTTACCCTTTATTTGACCAGATCGCGGTATTCTATAAACGTCTGTATTGATACATGTCCCATTACTTTTTATTTGACCAAATCGCAGTATTCTATAAACATCTGTATTGATACATGTAACGTTACCCTTTATTTGACCAGATCGCGGTATACCATAAACATCTGCATTCATACCTATCCCGTTACCTTTTTTTGTGACACCAGATGGCGGTATGCAATGCTGGTGGGTGGCTGTACTTGACTGATACAAACATAAACATCTGCATTTATACATGACCTGTAACCGTTTCTGTGACCAGATCGCGGTAAGCACTGCTAGTACTGGACTTAAACTACCATAAACATCAGCATTAATACATGTCCTGTTACCTTTTCTGTGACCAGATGGCAGAAAACCAGATACATCTCTATTCATGCGTGACCCATTATCTTTTCTGTGACCAGATCGCGGTATGCGCTGCTAGTGTTGGGCTATACCTTACTGACATCAGCAAAGTTTATTCAGGATATCTCCTGAAAATGGACATACTATATTCGCACCTCGTATTCTATGAAAACTATATGTTATATCTTGGACCTAATATGGATGATCCATATTAGGCCCAAGGTTATATGAAGTCTTATATCGCGCGCGTATCTCCAGACTCGGACTCAGAGCGCAGGGATCTATGGCGTGGTCGCAACGGACAGATCGTGACCTTTACATTGCAGACACGTATATATTTAAAATTACATTTGTACAATCTGTACTCATACCTGTCCCATTACCTTTCCTGTGACCAGATGGCGGTACGCGCTGCTAGTGCTGGGCAGTACCTGGGTGACGGCGCTGCTGTTCGGCGTGCTGCTTTCCACGGAGGCGGCCAGCGAGTCGTACGTGCCCGAGGTGTACGTGTGTGACGTCGTGTCGGCCCGGTCCGCTGGGTACGTCTGGAGCAGGGCTCTCGTCGTCTTCTTCCTCCCCCTGGCCCTACTCGCCTTTGCCTATGCACGGTGAGTTCTCAATTATAACATCAAATTAAAGACACAGAAGGTTTCTTAGTGATATACGACAGCGATACATGTACAGCCTAGCGGTCAACCGCCCTGCTGGCCTTTGCCTATGCCAGATGAGTTCTGAATTATAAAATCAAATTAAAAACACAGACATTATCTTAATGATATACGACAGCGATACATGTACAGCCTAGCGGAGACTGACCCGCGCTGCTCGCCTTTGCCAATGCCAGGTGAGTTCTCCATTATAACACCAACACAAAAGGTTTTTGTCATGGAACGTTTAAGATGCAGTCGAACCTGTCTGTAACGACCACACACAGTGGTCGTCGCTATGAAAATATTTATTACCTAGAAGAAAAACTCGTCTGGGATCCTAAGGAGTGGTCGTTGTGGGCAGGTGGTCCCTTTCGAGAGGTGGTCGCAAGGGCAGGTTAGACTGTACATGTTTTCACGTGTAAACAATAGTGTACACCTCGACAGAGGTATTGAGGTTTTGACATGAGATGATAACATCCTTCATCCCGGACACACGCCATACTGAATAGTGTGGTTGGGTACTCTGCCCAACGGGACTACTTTTGTTGGAATTAATGCGTGCAAAAAGGGGCGGGGTTGATACGGGGTTGGAAGCAGTGATAAGGACAGACAAAACCCAACATAAAGACAGCATATTTTGCAAAAAGCGTTTAACTTCACATGTACAGTTGATCTGGGGCGTTAGTTGAGCTGTGAGAAGCTGCTTGGCAGCATTTAATTTTAACATTCACAAGAAAAGGGTGAGTTGGGTTACCCTGTCCCTGTTTTTGTTTTTTTGGCCTTATTGGTCTGCCGTTGCCTGTCCGAAAGTTTCAGGTCTTGTGCGTAACATCATCATCATCATCATCATCATCATCATCATCATCATCATCATCATCATCATCATCATCATCATCATCATCATCATCATCATCATCATCATCATCATCATCATCAGTGCATCGTCGGGATGACTTGAGTCAGTCATCAAACGTTTACAGTAGTGTAAATGAAGACCTTTACCTGGACGCACAATTAACTTGTGTAGCTTACCCCGTATGTCTTGCATCGGTCTTGAATAGCAATATCAGCTGAAGAGACGATAACATAAAATACAAATAATAATACTAATAATAATAACCCGGTATGTCGCAGGGTGATCCACGTGGCGCGCAACCATTCCCGGAAGATCGGCATCCACCCTCGCAACCGGAAGACGTCGAGCGACACCTCGCGGCGTGCAGAGTCCGTCACAACCAACGGGGCGGTGGCTGCAGGCGCCATGTTCTCTGTGCGCAGACTGTCCATCCTCAGCATCCCGCAGGCAGTGGAGGGTGACCGGAGACAGCTCCACATCAGTGGAGACGTGGAACTGATTACGGCGAGCAGTGGAGCGGGAAGGGGGGACGGGGGTCACAGTCCACGGAGCAGGTCGTGCGCGTCCATGAAGCTGGTCTTCCTGGTGCTGGTGTTCACGGTCTGCTGCGGCTTCTACACCCTGGTCAGTCTGTTCGAGACCGTCGTTCACAGCGGAGATGGTGATGGTGGTGATGGTGGGGAGTTTAGCACAGAGGGGGTAAGTGGGGCCGGGACTCAGCGAGGCAACAAAACTGACGCTGACGATGTCCTCACCCACGGGTTTCACCAGCACCACCAGCATCACCAGCCTCTGCTGACGACAGGCTTCTGGCTCCTGCTGCTCAACAGCGTGCTGAATCCCTTCATGTACGCCATCAGCAGTCAGAGGTTCCGCTACTTCGCCTCCAGACTCTTCTCCAAGCACGACCCCCAGCACGGGAGGGACTGTGGAGGTGGTGGGGGAGGTAACCTCTTCGACGTCTCCATCTATTCCGCCTTCCTGAAGAACCTCCAGACCCCCACCTCGCGTCGAAGCTCGGGGGACAGTTGTTGCGCGGGTGAGTCGTCTCAGCACTTCCCGCTGACTGCGATGGGAGACAGCATCAGCAGGCGAGACTCTGGCTGCAGCGTGGGCACAGCCTCCACTTGTGTCGACTCAAGGCACGGGTCTCCAGTCCTCAGGCCGCGGGAACCAAGACAAGGGTCTTCCCAGTTCCTGGCGGTCCCCTTCGCGTCCGGCACAGAGGACTCTACTTCTGACGATGACGATACCGTGCAGCTCAGACAGACTCGCGTCAAATTCCGAAGGTCGTCATCCCTGACGTCAGCGTCTAGCCTAAGCAGCAACTGTTCCGTTTCGTTCTGTGAGTGTCCGTCTAGCGACAGGCCGGGCACAGCGTGTAGGACCCGTTCTGATAATAACACGGGACGTGAGGTGATTCAGGATGACTTTCTCTTCAGTGCGAACAACGCCGCGCGCATCAGAATAGTGATAGATATGGTGTGAGTGTCAGCAGTGCTGTAGATTGTGATAGGTATGGTGTGTATCCTCAGCGGATTATGACTTTATTCAGTTATTCTGCAGAAAAACAGAAATGCTGGAGAAAAACTGTTTGTTTCTGCAGCATTTCTGCATAATGTCATCTTTCGCGAGAGCAACGTTTTTTTCTGCAGTACAACAGTTTTACTGCAGTAAAATTGAAATCAAGAATGCTGCAGTAAAACGGTGATGTTGTTTTACTGGAGAAAAACTGTTTACACTTTTTCTTCAGCATTTTGGCATTATTCAGTTATTCTGCAGAAAAACAGAAATGCTGGAGAAAAACTGTCTTTTCTGCAGCATTTCTGCATAATGTCATCTTTCGCCGAAGCAACGGGTTTTTCTGGAGCAAAACATTTTACTGCTGTAAAATTGAAATCAAGAATGCTGCAGTAAAACGGTGCTGTTGTTTCACCCACACCCACAGAGATGGACTCATCCAGAATTACCAATAGTTCTGCGTGACACGCATGTATTTTGTCTGTCTGACTTCTTTTCCGCCGGAAGTTCAACGTTTCAAATTAAACAATGGCACCTGTCAGCAACATTGTCACATTTTCCCAGACGAACGCAGTAGTCCACTTCGTGTTCGATTTGCTTCAGAAATTGTTCACGTTCGGCCGCCATTGTGAAGTTGAATATAATGCCCTTATGCTACAACACCTTCTGATTGGTACACTGCGGAACAAACTATTATACTATCCCAGGGGGCGACGAATACAAACGCTACTTTACAAGGTCGTTCGTTTTTCTCCAGAAAAACTGTCACAGACTGTTCTGAAGAAAAAGTTAATCGCAATAATGCTGCAGAAAACCAAGTAAACATTATGCTTCAGAGAAACTGTTTTACTGCAGAAAAAAAACGCTGCTTCGGCGAAAGATGACATTATGCAGAAATGCTGCAGAAAAAAGGGTTTTTCTCCAGCATATGTCTTTTCTGCAGAATAACTAAATAAAGTCAGAATCCGCTAAGGATAGGTGTGAATGTTAGCTTTGCTGTGGGTGTGGGTGTGGGTGTTTTTGTTCGTGTGCCTGTGGGTGTGGGTGTGGGTGTTTTTGTTTGTGTGCCTGTGGGTGTGGGTGTGGGTGTTTTTGTTTGTGTGCCTGTGGGTGTGGGTGTGGGTGTTTTTGTTTGTGTGCCTGTGGGTGTGGGTGTGGGTGTTTTTGTTTGTGTGCCTGTGGTTGTGGGTGTGGGTGTTTTTGTTTGTGTGCCTGTGGGGGTGGGGGTGGGTGTTTTTGTTTGTGTGCCTGTGGGTGTGGGTGTGGGTGTTTTTGTTTGTGTGCCTGTGGGGGTGGGTGTGGGTGTTTTTGTTTGTGTGGGTGTGGGTGTTTTTGTTCGTGTGCCTGTGGTTGTGGGTGTGGGTGCTTTTGTTTGTGTGGGTGTGGGTGTGGGTGTTTTTGTTTGTGTGCCTGTGGGGGTGGGTGTGGGTGTTTTTGTTTGTGTGCCTGTGGTTGTGGGTGTGGGTGTGGGTGCTTTTGTTTGTGTGCCTGTGGTTGTGGGTGTGGGTGTGGGTGCTTTTGTTTGTGTGCCTGTGGGTGTGGGTGTGGGTGCTTTTGTTTGTGTGCCTGTGGGTGTGGGTGTGGGTGTTTTTGTTCGTGTGCCTGTGGGGGTGGGTGTGGGTGTTTTTGTTTGTGTGCCTGTGGGGGTGGGTGTGGGTGTTTTTGTTTGTGTGCCTGTGGTTGTGGGTGTGGGTGTGGGTGCTTTTGTTTGTGTGCCTGTGGGTGTGGGTGTGGGTGTGGGTGCTTTTGTTTGTGTGCCTGTGGTTGTGGGTGTGGGTGTGGGTGCTTTTGTTTGTGTGCCTGTGGGTGTGGGTGTGGGTGCTTTTGTTTGTGTGCCTGTGGGTGTGGGTGTGGGTGTTTTTGTTCGTGTGCCTGTGGGGGTGGGTGTGGGTGTTTTTGTTTGTGTGCCTGTGGGGGTGGGTGTGGGTGTTTTTGTTTGTGTGCCTGTGGGGGTGGGGGTGGGTGTTTTTGTTTGTGTGCCTGTGGTTGTGGGTGTGGGTGCTTTTGTTTGTGTGCCTGTGGGGGTGGGTGGGTAAATGAAGTGAAAATCTGTTTGGAACTTTTGAGTCCCAGAGAGAGAGAGAGAGAGAGAGAGAGATCGTGTGTGTGTACATGCTCAAGCTCACTGCATTGCAGGTTTATCAACGTTTGGTGATTACTTATTCAAAACCGTTCATCAACTGGATAATCCAACGTATGTGACTGTATGTGTGTCAGTAATAACCTCACGAAAGAGCAACAAGGCCCGTATATATCGGAACGCAATCTTGGTATCCAAGAATGCAAGTTGTTTCACGTAATATGCTCAATGACAGTTTCTCATACTCGTATGGGTGATTTCAACTTGCGTGGCTTGATGTGCTCATCAGCAACTCTGTTCTCACTGCGCCGGTTTGCGCTTGGGGGACATGCAGTAGACCCCCCCCCCCCCCTCTCCATGCTCTTTTCAGACAGCCTGATTGAAAGATGTGTTCCTTCCCGTGTAAAACATCTTGTAACTCTATACATCTGTTCAGGTGTTTACATACATCGTCTATCCACGTTTGTTTGTCTGTTTGCATATTCATTTCCAGTCATCAAACGGAAGTGTTTGATCAACAACAACAAAAGTTGTGTAATCCAATTGGTGACAGTAGTAGGGGGTGGGGAGTGGGAACGTCAGCTGGGGTGGGAAGGGTGGTAGGAAGAGAGAGGGGGTATGTAAACGGGAGGGTAAAGACAGATAGCATATAACAGTGTTAATTCGAGTGAACAGGCTATGTCCGGTAACTTACCGGTTGTTGTGTGAAAATAACAGGAAAATCGTTAACCGGTTTATTCTACCGGTTTTGATTGCATTCGACGGCTATTGTATTAATAAAATGAAAGTGTTGCTTTATCATTTACATTTCAAGTTTGTTTGCCCGGTTGAAGTGGGCAAGTGACCATTTCAGTGTGGTGGATGTATTCCTCTTGCCGTTTGGTTCATACCAGGTTACAAAACACTTACTAGTTAATTAAGTATAGTTACCACTACTACTGCTGTTTGTTCGTCCTTCGTTGTCGAAGATGACCGCAGACTTATGGAACGCTTAGATACCCGGTCTGATAGGTCCAGAGATGGCTGTTGAGACTTATCCGGGCCAGGACACCCCTCCCGCATGTCAGTAGGACACACATGTGAGGGTTCAGCTGCTGAGGTACTGTTTGCTCTGGCTTTGTGGAGTGAACGCTTTTACTCTGCAACAGCGCCTGTTCTTCTATCTTCAGCGGTCGGGGGTGGTGCACCAAGCAAAAGAGGGTGCCAACCGACCGGGTGAGAACAAATCGCGGGATCTGATTTGTTAAATCACAAAAAACTCTCAATTTCAACCAATCAAACGCCGCGGCTGGCTCCTACCCCATGCGGTTGGGAACGTTTTCATGCACCTCGCCCGCCCTGGGCACCAGAACGAATCAGATTGCGCCAGTTGGGTCTGTTTTTAGCAAGCTGCTCCCAGGAGTCGACCTGAATGTCGAAGTCTTTCAGAGACGCTTTTACAGTGTCCTTGAACCTCTGCCTTTGCCCTCCAACAGCACGCTTTCCCTGACAGCCTCTACTGCTACTACTACGTACACTTTGTATATATACTACTACTGCCACTACTGCTGCTGCTTTGGTTGCAACTACTGTGATTACTACAACGATGACTACTACTGCTACTATCAGGACCAATACTAATACTACTGCAAGCCGACTACTACTTCTACTACTTTTGCTACTACTACTACTACTACTATTACTACTACTACTACTACTTCTTCTATTACTACTACTACCGCAATCACTAACGCTTTTCCATCTATTGTAATTAATTGTATGGACAATAAATGATCTTATGTCTTATGTCTTATGTCTTGACTGCACATAAGTCCTGTTCATATGGACGTCTTGCTAACGGTTTTGAAACGCTGGCCTAATTTCAGCGCCCAACGGTAGTCATACGAGCGACAGTTCAGAATGAGCATGTCAATAATCTTTTTTTGTCGGGTTCGAAGAGGAGTTGGATTCCTGAAGATTGCGAAGATGTGTCTTTACTTACTATTATGTCTTTTTTTGAATTTCTTTCTTCTTTCTTTCTTGCTTTTTTTCCCCTGTCGTTTCTGAGCTGTGTATTCGTGATCGTGTCTATTACTTGAATTTATATTCTTTATGTTTTCTTTCTTTTGTTCTAAAGTGTGTCTTAATGATCACGTCTTTGCGTATATTATATCATACAAAAAAATAATTTAAAAAATAAAAACAGAATTATCAATTCTGTTTTTATTTTTTAAATTATTTTTTTTTGTATCTCATATTGTTCGTTTCTGAACTGTGTCTTCATTATCATGTTCTTGCTTATAACTTTTTACACCCCCGGTATACGGGTGTGTAGGCCCTATAGGATTCGGTCGATGTGTTTGTTTGTTTGTTTGTTTGTGTTCGCATATAGATCTCAAGAATGAACGGACCGATCGTCACCAAACTTGGTGAACAGGTTCTATACATTCCTGAGACGGTCCTTACAAAAATTGGGACCAGTCAAACACACGGTTAGGGAGTTATTGGTGGATTAAGATTCTACAAGGACTTATAGAGGGACATATTAATGGTCAAAGGGAAATAACCTTCTCAGTTGGTGGCAGTGAGAATGGTTATTTCCCTTTGACCAACGGGGGTGTTTTTCCTACCTCGGAGGAATTTCTTGTTTCTTCTTTCTTCCTTCCTTGTCCTTTTGTTGCCTTTCGTTAATTTTGCGTTGTTCCGGCCACTGCGTTTCCTTTTCACAGACGGCGTTTTTGAATTCTCTATCCGTGCGTTTTGCTTGTGTTGTTGATATGTAAGCACATTTTTATTCACATTCTGTCGATTCTGTTTCCCGGAAAATGCAGCGTTAAAGGCACAATCCTTCCCGTGGAAACAGTGAGGCTCATCATATCAGCCGCATTTTGAAATACTACAACAACAGCTTTCCAGAACTATAACATCGATCATCTGTGTTCGTTGTTTGCATGTCTGTCTGTTGTCTTGCCAGGCTTTTTTTTTTTATGGGATAACTTCACAAGACCATCCCTCCATTTGGAAGCGTAATAAAAATCCTCAGCCCAGTGTAACACGAAATTTTTACTCCACGAAAAATTTACTCCGGAGTAAATATTTCGTACGAAATTCTTACTCCGAGTACACTTTTTGTACGAAAAAAGAACTCCCCAAGGCACGACAAAATTAATCCCTCCACGAAATTTTTACTCCCCATTTTATTTACTTCCAGTAAAAATCTCGTACGCAAAAATGGGATGCGGGCGAAGGGATAATGCCAATAAGTGATCTCGCGCACACGAATGTCGCGCTACCCTCCTTCCACCACCAAGACTAACAGGGGACAAGGGAGTAAACATTTCGTACACCTGGCATGGGAAGTTAAATTGCTCGTGTTGGGGTGAAGTAATTTATTCGTTATTTATTCGTCAGGGGAGTAACATTTTTGTACGAAATGTTTACTCGGAACTCACCTGTCTTGGGGAGTAATTTTCTCGTGCAATGGGGGAGTGCTTTTTTTGTAAAGGGAGTAAGTTTTTCGTACGAAATGTTTACTCCGGAGTAAAAATCTCGTGGGAGTAATTTTCTCGTGTTACACCGGTGCTCTCTTTGCAGAGCGGGAATTTGTTTTATTGATTGATTTCTTGACGGACACTAGCCGTAATCTGTGACATTAATTCATCAAAAATCAAAAAGTCACTCTCCGCAAGCACCAAGGCCGTTGAATTTTGGTACGTGTCCAAGGGGAGGGGTGTCCTTATCTCATGTGAAAACATGGTCACATCTGAGATGGTCAGCCCAACAGTTTTCACGAGAAAGACCATGCCTTTGACAATTGAAAAGATGTTGGCGTGTGAATGGCACCCTGCTCTGATTAACGTAATGAAGATTGTCAGTTCATGGCCGTCTGTCAACACTCCTTATTTGTCTTAACATTTTTTTTATGTCATCGTTTAATACTCGAGTTTGTGAAGAAGGAAATTGCAATTGACAACGCAGTTTTTGAAGGTATCTGCTGCGCACATCAAGACACAAGGAGTAAAAACACAATAGGCAAATTGCGCAGCGTGAAAACTGACAGCAGGAAAACGCTTGTCGAGCGTGTCGCAAAGTTAAAGGTACCTTCCCTCCCGTGTGTTTAACGGTCATATAAATCAGGACGTCACACATAATGTTACTTGGGATAAGAGCAGGTTTTTACATTGGCTAAGAGCAGGCTTTTGCATGAGATAAAAGCAGGCTTTTGCGTAAGATGAGAGCAGGCTTTTACATGGGATAGGAGCAGGATATTGCATGGGATAAGAACAGCTTTTACATGGAATAAGAGCAGGCTTTTGCATGGGATGTAAAACCCCAGACAGATCTGTGATGTTTTACATAATCGTTTACACGAGAGCAAAGGCACCATTACGTGTTTCCACATGCCTAGAACACGTCGAACTAACTCTCTGCGTGCGTGTGTACGCGTAGAGTAAAAAGCTCGTATGGCTCAGGTTGAAACGCTATTGTGATAACTTTTTGCACTATTTTGTCAGCGTGACGGTGACACTGCACGTGCTTTCTGGTGGTCCATATTTCTGTTGTTTCTGTTCTTTGTTATGCACCAATGGTGGCGTATTTTTGTTATGCTTGACGAAAAAAATAAATTGAATCAATGTTCAGTTCTGGTGTGTTCTTGTTTTTTCGAATCTAAGGTGTTTGTCAGTGTGTGTGTGTGTGTGTGTGTATGTGTGTGTGTGTGTGTGTGTGTGTGTGTGGACGTGTGCCTGCGTGCGTGCTTTTGGATACGCATACGTGCACGCCACGGTGTGTGTGTGTGTGTGTGTGTGTTAACGTGTGCCTGCGTGTGTGCATTCGTGCACGTGTGTGTGTGTGTGTGTGTGTGTGTGAATGCGTGCATGTGTTTGTGTGTGTATGTGTGAGTATGTGTTTGAGACACGGACGGGTCTACTTTATAAAGCTGATGACCTGGGCAGAGGTGCGTTAAGCGAAACTGGGTCCCACCCAACTGGGTGTGAACTAGTCGCAAGGTCTGATTGGTTGAAATCACAACAAATCTCAATTATAACCAATACGATGCTGCGGCTGCGTACCAAACACTTGGACGGGACCCACTTTCGATTTGTGCACGGGCGGGGATGTAGCTCAGTCGGTAGTGCGTTGGATTTGTATCCAGTTGGCCGCTGTCAGCGTGAGTTCGTCCCCATGTTCGGCGAGAGATTTATTTATCAGAGTCAACTTTGTGTGCAGACTCTCCTCGGTGTCCGAACACCCCCGTGTGTACACGCAAGCACAAGACCAAGTGCGCACAAAAAAGATCCTGTAATCCATGTCAGAGTTCGGTGGGTTATAGAAACACGAAAATACCCAGCATGCTTCCTCCGAAAACGGCGTATGGCTGCCTAAATGGCGGGGTAAAAAACGGTCATACAGGTAAAATTCCACTCGTGCAAAAAACACGAGTGTACGTGGGAGTTTCAGCTCACAAACGCAGAAGAAGAAGAAGAAAGAAGATTTGTGCACTTCAGCCCTGGTAGGCACATGCTGGTAGATATCTGCAAACTATCACTGGCAATTAGTAAACAGTACATTTTGAGTTCACAGCAACGGTGCTGATGAAGTCTCCAAGCTGATTTGAAGGCTACTACAAAACATATACAGACAAGTACACACGCCAACACAATTGCACACACACACACACACACACACACACACACACACACACACACACACACACACACACACACGCACATGAAAGCAATGACCAAGAGATGAAATATCATATGTCAGTATTTTCCCCAATACATTTTGAACTGCATTTGACAATAGCAAATTTCACATTCTTACCAATTCAACGTAAAAACAAAAACATGCCCCACCTTTTAAAGTATTAACTTTTCTTCTATTGTGACATTTGTAAAATCTCCCTGTAAATATGCAGATTTTCGCCAAGAACATTTCGAAGAAAAAAACAAATAAACAAGAGTTACATTTATCTCTACTGCAAACTCTTGTGACTGTGTAATGCTTGAAATGTCTGAATGATGTTTTGATTCATGTTAAGACACAGCAATACAATGGAAACTCCCTTTTAAGACACCCCCCAATTTAAGACTCCCTCCCGTTTAAGCCCCTGTTTTTTACATTTAGTCAAGTTTTGACTAAATGTTTTAACGTGGAGGGGGAATCGAGACGAGGGTCGTGGTGTATGTGTGTGTGTGTGTCTGTCTGTCTGTCTGTGCGTGTGTGTATGCAGAGCGATTCAGACCAAACTACTGGACCGATCTTTATGAAATTTGACATGAGAGTTCCTGGGAATGATATCCCCGGACGTTTTTTTCTTTTTTTTCGATAAATACCTTTGATGACGTCATATCCGGCTTTTTGTAAAAGTTGAGGCGGCACTGTCACACCCTCATTTTTCAATCAAATTGATTGAAATTTTGGCCAAGCAATCTTCGACAAAGGCCGGACTTCGGTATTGCATTTCAGCTTGGTGGCTTAAAAATTAATTAATGACTTTGGTCATTAAAAATCTGAAAATTGTAAAAAAAAAAAAATTTTTTTAAAACGATCCAAATTTACGTTCATCTTATTCTTCATCATTTTCTGATTCCAAAAACATATAAATATGTTATATTCGGATTAAAAACAAGCTCAGAAAATTAAAAATATAAAAATTATTATCAAAATAAAATTTCCAAAATCGATTTAAAAACAATTTCATCTTATTCCTTGTGGGTTCCTGATTCCAAAAACATATAGATGTGATATGTTTGGATTAAAAACACGCTCAGAAAGTTAAAAAGAATAGAGATAAAGAAAAGCGTGCTATCCTTTTTTTTTTTTTTTTTTATTCTCTTTTTGTACATTTTTTTTTTTACATGAATATGCTGTACATTACAGGACATCACCTAACCGAAAGGACAGAATCATATAACAGAAAAGCACACTTGGACAATTACAACATACATGGGGTGGGAAGATGGAATGGGGAGGGGGGGATGTTCAGCGGTTTGGTGGTCGCATTATCAAAAGGTTTTAAGAACGAAAAAACCTAAGGGTTACATCAAAACGTGCATATACAGGCGCCAATCCTTGTAGAATTTATCTACTGTATTATTCACAACTGCGTTATACTTTTCACAAACAAATCTTTGCTTAAAGTTTCTACTAAATGTCTGAAAATGAGGGGTCTTTTTGTTCATTTTGGAAATATATACATGGTGTTTGGCACAGATTAATAACACATCAAAAGCTTTATCGGTGACTACATTGTTCGCCACTCCAAGAAGAACCAGTTCTTTAGACAGTTTTAAATTGTCGCAATGGGTGCAGTTCGCCTTTAGCCAATTTACAAATTCTATCCAAAAAGTCTGCACTTTATCACACTCCCAAAACATATGTAAAAGGGTTTCTTCATTTCTACCACAAAATGTACACAATGACGTATCCACAATTTTTCGCAAAAATAGAAACCTTTCTGTGGGCAAAATTCTGTACAATAATCGGTACTGGAACCATCTCAGACAAGTGTCATTTGTTGTTTTAAAAACATGTTGAAAAATAGCCTTCTTATCTAACAAACTGTTTAAAGATTCAGACCATTTTTCGATACATTTTGGGACCGTAGTATGTTCAATCAGTTTTTTGTAAATAAGTTGTGTCTTACCTTTACAAATACATTTCCACACAATGGGCTCTGTCATAATAAAATGTTTATCAAATTCTAAGCCGATTTTTGTGCTATCCTTCTCAGCGCAACTACTACCCCGCTCTTCTTGTCAATTTCACTGCCTTTGCATCGAGCGGTGGACTGACGATGCTACGAGTATACGCTGTTGCTGTAAAAATGCAGTGAGTTCAGTTTCATTCTGTTAGTTCGACAGCTTGACTAAATGTTGTAATTTTGCCTTTCGCGACTTGTTTTAGACTTCTCTTCATAACCGATGTAAATTTACCCCCCCCCCCCCCACCCCCCCCCACCCCCATTTCAAGACTCCCTCCTTTTTAAGACCCGATTTTCTCAGACTTTTGGAGGTCTTAAATGGGAGGTTCCACTGTCCAGTTTAATCTGAATCTCAATCCATAAAGGTGAAGTCCGCCCCTGATAAAAAATAAGCAAAAGGGATGTGACATTTTTAAAAACTAATTTCTTGCAAAACACAAGAAAACAAACTTAAAACCAAGGTAAAATGATACACTAAATCACATATTTGACTTTGTATAAAACCTTTAAAAACCATTAAAGGGCCAGAAAAGTACGGGTTAAAGCAGTCTGCATGAAACTGAGGTAAAAAAAAAGAAAAAAATTTAAACTTAAAGGTACTGAACTTGTCAAATCCAGGTGCACGGAGCCCCTGGGGCTTTTAGTCATACCTCAGGCAGCTATCCGTTAGAAGAACTACCAAGTTTCATTGACTTGCACCCAAAGAGTCAAGAACTGCGATTTTTTTACGAATTAATTTCGTACTCGGCTGGTCTTGACCTATTTTTGGATCTAAATTTAGATCAGGTAGATCACCACATCATGCACAAAAAGACACGTCACTAGCAAATTATGTCAGACGTCATCATGAGTTTGTGAAAAACAAAATGGAGGCCGGAATCACTCAGTTGAATCGAACTCCGACCAAACACCACGTAATAACTAGGTTAATTTATGCACTGTCGAGCTTCACAGATGTCGTCGTTGGGTAGTTTTGGGTTTGTTTTACTACCATAGGAGGATTTTTGAACTGTAAATGCACTCAGCTGCAACAAAAACGCAAAAACGAAGGCTGTGAGCTGCACTGTGCCTTTAAAAAAAAGAAAAAAATTATGTAAAAAAAAAACAAGAACTGCTATGAGGTGCACATCAGGCCTTGAAAAAAGCCAAAATATGTAAATCTTACGAGAATATGAAAGAAAACAACAATGTAGAATCAAAAGAATGTTAAAACTTGTTAATGGGCCCTCAAAAAAAGAGAAAAAGGGTCAAAACCTTTGTAAGAGCAAATCCTGTTTAGCATAAATGCATGAAAGATTTTGCACAAAAAGTGCATAGAACATTTTGATCACAACAACAAAATGCATTCATGATTGTCCACACAGTATCTTGTCTGTAAGTGTAATCGATCATTATCAAATACTGTTCCACTGACGTTTTTATTTCAATTGCGCCGATAAAATAAAATAAAAATAAAAATTATAAAATAAAATAAAAATCCTTCCAGCATCTGTTCATAATTTACTTTCACGTTCATTTTTACATGTATTCTTATTGCACATGTATTATATCTGCACACAAAGATACTGGCAAGGTTTCTGAGAACACACCAACTCAAACATTGTGCATAAAAATAAGAAAACCTTTTGCTTTTGTTTTGTTTTTCACCTTTGTTCACCTCACCACAGTCACTTTGTTAGGCCTAAAAAAAAAAATAGGTGTGGTTACGGTAACCCGACCTACCCTATTTTTAGGGGCCGACCCTATAACTTTTTATTACATTTGTCAACAAAAAAAATAAAAATAAAAAAATTAAAAAAATTAAAACGAGTGCAGAAAACGCAATGAAAGCGACAGCGCTCGAGTCGCACACTTATTTCCCTGTCAAGTAGGTTTAATTTGTACACATTAAAAAAAAAAGGTAAAACAAAAAAAAGTGATTGCCTACCCTATTTTTTTGGGCTATGTTACCTTAACCACACCTATTTTTTTTTTTGGCCTTATTTAGAAAACAGTGATTTACAACAAACATGCAGAAACAGGAGAAAACCAAACTTTTGCATTGAAATGTTATGAATAACATGAGCTCAGCCAGAGAACATTTAGCAGGTAACACCCGTACCCTTATACACTCACAAGAACATATAGAGTGTCTGACTGAATGATTAACAGCTAGATTTAAAGGCACACTCGTTGTCATGAAAACAGTTCGGCTCACCTCAGATCTGCATGGCCAGGCTTTTACATGGGATAAGACCACCCCTCCACTTGGTCACATACCTTTTACATGGGATAAGACCATCCCTCCACTTGGTCACATACCTTTTACATGGGATAAGACCATCCCTCCACTTGGTCACATACCTTTTACATGGGATAAGACCATCCCTCCACTTGGTCACATACCTTTTACATGGGATAAGACCACCCCTCCACTTGGTCACATACCTTTTCCATGGGATAAGACCATCCCCTCCACTTGTTCACATACCTTTTACATGGGATAAGACCATCCCTCCACTTGGTCACATACCTTTTACATGGGATAAGACCATCCCTCCACTTGGTCACATACCTTTTACATGGGATAAGACCATCCCTCCACTTGGTCACATACCTTTTACATGGGACAAGACCATCCCTCCACTTGGTCACATACCTTTTACATGGGATAAGACCACCCCTCCACTTGGTCACATACCTTTTACATGGGATAAGACCACCCCTCCACTTGGTCACATACCTTTTACATGGGATAAGACCACCCCTCCACTTGGTCACATACCTTTTACATGGGATAAGACCATCCCTCCACTTGGTCACATACCTTTTACATGGGATAAGACCATCCCTCCACTTGGTCACATACCTTTTACATGGGATAAGACCATCCCTCCACTTGGTCACATACCTTTTACATGGGATAAGACCATCCCTCCACTTGGTCACATACCTTTTACATGGGATAAGACCATCCCTCCACTTGGTCACATACCTTTTACATGGGATAAGACCATCCCTCCACTTGGTCACATACCTTTTACATGGGATAAGACCATCCCTCCACTTGGTCACATACCTTTTACATGGGATAAGACCACCCCTCCACTTGGTCACATACCTTTTACATGGGATAAGACCATCCCTCCACTTGGTCACATACCTTTTACATGGGATAAGACCATCCCTCCACTTGGTCACATACCTTTTACATGGGATAAGACCACCCCTCCACTTGGTCACATACCTTTTACATGGGATAAGACCACCCCTCCACTTGGTCACATACCTTTTACATGGGATAAGACCATCCCTCCACTTGGTCACATACCTTTTACATGGGATAAGACCATCCCTCCACTTGGTCACATACCTTTTACATGGGATAAGACCACCCCTCCACTTGGTCACATACCTTTTACATGGGATAAGACCACCCCTCCACTTGGTCACATACCTTTTACATGGGATAAGACCATCCCTCCACTTGGTCACATACCTTTTACATGGGATAAGACCATCCCTCCACTTGGTCACATACCTTTTACATGGGATAAGACCAGCCCTCCACTTGGTCACATACCTTTTACATGGGATAAGACCACCCCTCCACTTGGTCACATACCTTTTACATGGGATAAGACCAGCCCTCCACTTGGTCACATACCTTTTACATGGGATAAGACCAGCCCTCCACTTGGTCACATACCTTTTACACGGGATAAGACCAGCCCTCCACTTGGTCACATACCTTTTCCATGGGATAAGACCACCCCTCCACTTGGTCACATACCTTTTACATGGGATAAGACCACCCCTCCACTTGGTCACATACCTTTTACATGGGATAAGACCACCCCTCCACTTGGTCACATACCTTTTACATGGGATAAGACCATCCCTCCACTTGGTCACATACCTTTTACATGGGATAAGACCATCCCTCCACTTGGTCACATACCTTTTACATGGGATAAGACCACCCCTCCACTTGGTCACATACCTTTTACATGGGATAAGACCACCCCTCCACTTGGTCACATACCTTTTACATGGGATAAGACCACCCCTCCACTTGGTCACATACCTTTTACATGGGATAAGACCAGCCCTCCACTTGGTCACATACCTTTTACATGGGATAAGACCAGCCCTCCACTTGGTCACATACCTTTTACATGGGATAAGACCACCCCTCCACTTGGTCACATACCTTTTACATGGGATAAGACCAGCCCTCCACTTGGTCACATACCTTTTACACGGGATAAGACCAGCCCTCCACTTGGTCACATACCTTTTACACGGGATAAGACCATCCCTACACTTGGTCACATACCTTTTACACAGGATAAGACCAGCCCTCCACTTGGTCACATACCTTTTACATGGGATAAGACCACCCCTCCACTTGGTCACATACCTTTTACATGGGATAAGACCACCCCTCCACTTGGTCACATACCTTTTACATGGGATAAGACCACCCCTCCACTTGGTCACATACCTTTTACATGGGACAAGACCATCCCTCCACTTGGTCACATACCTTTTTACATGGGATAAGACCATCCCTCCACTTGGTCACATACCTTTTTACATGGGATAAGACCATCCCTCCACTTGGTCACATACCTTTTTACATGGGATAAGACCATCCCTCCACTTGGTCACATACCTTTTACATGGGATAAGACCACCCCTCCACTTGGTCACATACCTTTTACATGGGATAAGACCACCCCTCCACTTGGTCACATACCTTTTACATGGGATAAGACCACCCCTCCACTTGGTCACATACCTTTTACATGGGATAAGACCACCCCTCCACTTGGTCACATACCTTTTACATGGGATAAGACCACCCCTCCACTTGGTCACATACTAAAAATGAACAGCCTGTGAGTGCTCTCTGTGTACAATTGGAATTTCTTGATGAATTCATTTCGTAAAAGCCACTGACGAATTAATTCATTCAAAAAATTCCAACTCACCATAGCAAGTAGTCAGGGTGTTGACTTTTGGCATGAGACCAAGTGGATGACGGCCTGTCCAGATCTGAGATGGTGAGCCGATCTGTTTACACATGTGGGAGTGTGCCTGTAGAAAATGCATTCTTTCTTTCTTTATTTGGTGTTTAACGTCGTTTTCAACCACGAAGGTTATATCGCGACGGGGAAAGGGGGGAGAGGGGATAGAGCCACTTGTCAATTGTTTCTTGTTCACAAAAGCACTAATCAAAAATTTGCTCCAGGGGCTTGCAACGTAGTACAATATATTACCTTACTGGGAGAATGCAAGTTTCCAGTACAAAGGACTTAACATTTCTTACATACTGCTTGACTAAAATCTTGACAAAAATTGACTATATTCTATACAAGAAACACTTAACAACTGGTAAAAGGAGAAACAGAATCCGTTAGTCGCCTCTTACGACATGCTGGGGAGCATCGGGTAAATTCTTCCCCCTAACCCGCGGGGGGTGTAGAAAATACAATGCAAGGAGGATAGGCCCAAAAAACATGACAGAATAATTAACCAGACGAACATGGCACAGTGACTGAAGCAACAGGGGAAAAGGAAACTCCCTCGGCACTTGGTCAGACTTGCAGACAGATAGACGTGATCACAGAGAGACACAGACATGGAGACAGACAGACAGACAGACAGACAAACAGACAGAAAGATAGACAGACAGGCATGATCACAGACAGACTGATAGACAGAACACATAAATGCATGCGTGAGGACACACACACACACACACCCCTTCCCCCATCCCCCCCCCCAACACACACACACACAATCACCAACACACACATAAGTAAGTACCATCACACCCAAAAACATAACCTTTAAGTCTAACATATCACAGTCAACACTTCCCCGAGTCTCTGGAACACTGACCAGTGGTGACGTTGCCTGACCTCAGGTCGGTCAGCAGATTCGGCAGTCCGTTATTTATGGCTTTGACCAGACGGTCCATCGCACATTGCCCTGACCAGAAGGAGCAAAACTCGGACAGCGACTTGAAGTTGGACAGATTGTTCAGGTAAAAGAAGTCCTGGTACATCTGCGCTGTCGGCAAGTCATGGACGCTAATATCAGAATGCTGACGAAGTTTATTAAAAATGCCGTACTTTTTAGGATCTGCGACAATGTCTCTCCAGAGCTGCGAGTTATCACCAAAGACGATCCCTCTATTATTGTTGTATGCGTTCAAGTAGCAGTCCACTGTCAGAGCGTGAAGTCTGACCAGAAACGCATGTCGCCGAGTGGCGGCAATTTTATGCTCCAGTTGGTATCGGATTATCTGTTTGAAAAAGATCATACTCAGA